>NC_088716.1:25929904-26132404 GCF_963576615.1 Watersipora subatra
TTGTTAGTATTTATTAAAAATAACTATATTGTTTTATGCTACCTAATATTTTCTTGCCATATATTATGTTATTTTGCACTAATATACTTTTAATTTTATTCTTTATATTATACTACGTTGTGCTAGATCATATTCTTTTTACATTATATTTATGGCAGTTTTCGGGTCTGCCAGCAACCCAAGCAAGCGAGAATGTTGCGAGTAGATTCACTGATAATAAACAGATGTACGTGTAGATTGTTGTTTAATGATATTTATTTATCATCTGGAACTACCGTGAAGTCTTTGGTTTGCCATTCCAGCTTGCTGATATAACTGTTGTAACTTAAAAGTGCTAATACAGAGTAATAAGTTGTGACACACTGTAAGAAGGTTCTAACAAGATTGACTAAGAAAGCTCAGCTACAAAGTAACACCAATCGAACCACTACCCGCGGCCATCAGCCAATGAAATAGCCCAGCAACGCTAACCAACCCAAAGCATCAAGGACCACCAAATTGTTATCACAGGTGTGATCCGGTCATCTTGGTTAAGGACAGACTGTGTAAACATGCAATTATATTTCACTTTTTGATGAAGGCTAACGCATCCATTGCCCAGCTCAGTACAACAGTGTGCACACTAGAAAAAGTTCTCTACAATATTATAATATTATTAGTAACATGTATAACATTAACTAATTATTATTTAGCTATTACTATTTATCTATAAATTATTAATTAATTAGGAATAATAATATTGATATATTGATATTAATATTGATATATATTATATATGTTTTATTATAATATATAGTAATATATTATATAATGTCATCCTATATTATATTGTATCACCTTGTGTGTTATATGTTAGCTATACCAATTATACTAGTTACCCAGTCATACCAGTCAAGCTGCACACAAACTGCATATTTGTTTGTTTGTTTGTTTGTTTGTTTGTTTCATCAGTAGGAAAATAGACAAAGAATTGAAGTAATAAACACATCACATGGTTGTCAACATAAGAGTGTATAATTAGTTTATAATAATGAACAATAAATATAACAACACAAAGGAGGTGATGATGAGGCCTATATGCAATGGCAAACCGGTCAAGGCAAGGCTCAGTTAGACGATAACATATATATATATATAAATATTTTTTGTTTCATATATATAAAATATATATATACCATATGCCTTTCAATACTATATACATGTATATATAATACATATATAGTATTGAAAGACATATTTTTATTGATCAGGATTCTTAAAAACTGCTATATTATTTTATATAACATAACGTTGCATTACAACATATTATGCTATAATGCATTATATTGCATTTTATTAGATTTGTTATTATGTTTAGTTATGTAATATTATATAATATTTTATTATATTATATATGCTAAATTGCATACAAATAAATTAGATATTGCTGCGTTGTATTGTCTTATTTCACATACATCATGTTAAACATTAGGCTGATGTCCCTTGAGGTAAAATAAGAAATTCTAAGCTGACAATCAGAAAAATTATTTTAATTTGAACTAAAATATGTTTATCTTCATCAGCAACACAACATTTATAAAAACAATACATCTGCAAGTAAATATGAAAACAGCAGCTTGTAACGCTGTGATATCAGTTTCTATAATAATTGGATCCCAGCACAATGCAACTTTACCTAAATGATTTTTACCATACTGTTCTCTCGGTATTTCCGATATGCCATTTCACTTTAAGTGATTGTTAATGCAACTGTAACAACCGTGAGGTTAAAACAAGCTAGAGCAAGTTGTCTGTTCTATGGATTGACAACTCCAATAAAAGTCTCCATTCAAGACAAAAATAACTGATACTAAAACTTTTGTCTCTTTAGGGTTGCACGAGTCGCTGCTATAATTCTTTCATTTTCTGTAATTTACTTCCTGTTATACTCCATGCATTTCCTTTAATGCTATGTAGACTTCCTGCAAGACTTCCTGCACCTCTTAGAATGCTGCGTGCTCGTTCAGTAATGCTCTTTGCACTTACTGTAATGCTGTGTGAATTTTCGGTAATGCTGTGTGCATTTTCTGTAATTCTCTATAAATTTCTTGCCATGTTGTATAGATTTTATGCAATGCTGTGTGCTTTTTTAAGAATTTTGCATGCCTTTATAGTAATTTTCGGTGCGCTTATAGAAATGCTTAGTGCACTTCCAGTAATGCTGTGTTCACTTTATATCATGTTTTAAGGTTTGCAATTAATTGAAATGTTTTTGTGTGGGCTCTACTGTGTATATCTCTACTGTGTATATCTCTACTGTGTATAGCTCTACTGTGTATAGCTCTACTGTGTATAGCTCTACTGTGTATAGCTCTACTGTGTATATCTCTACTGTGTATAGCTCTACTGTGTATAGCTCTACTGTGTATGGTTTGCTAATAAGCTAAAGCTCCACTTCAAGGTTCAAATTTTAGCTACTTACGTCAAAAAGATTGCATCTAAGATATATTTTTTATTACAACTTTAGAATTTTTTGTTTCTCACGTATCTGTACTTATGAGAATTGCAAAAAAATTTCACAAATTCTTGAAACTTTTTGAAATAAAATAATATTAAAAGTGAAAGCAAGTTAAGGTATAGCAAATATTGAAACATAAAAATAGTGGAACGATAATGTAAAATCTATAAACCAAGTGAGCTTAGACTTAACCTAGTTTAAGTCAGCTCAAGTCGGCTTAAGCCAGCTCAAGTTAGCTCAAGTCACCTCAAGTTAGCTCAAGTTAGCTCAAGTCAGTTCAAGTAAGTTCAAGCCAGCTTAAGTCATTTCAAGTGAGCTCAAGTCAGTTCAAGTTAGCTCAAGTCACCTCAAGTCAGCTCAA
The DNA here is from genome assembly GCF_963576615.1 of Watersipora subatra. NCBI lineage: Eukaryota > Metazoa > Bryozoa > Gymnolaemata > Cheilostomatida > Watersiporidae > Watersipora > Watersipora subatra. Next base: position 25,932,763 of record NC_088716.1, read on the forward strand.
GTTAGCTCAAGTCAGTTCAAGTAAGTTCAAGCCAGCTTAAGTCATTTCAAGTCACCTCAAGTCAGCTCAAGACAGCTCAAGTTAGTTCAAGTTTGCTCAAGCTGGTGTTTTCATCACCGTTTTCATCTCTTAGCCTTGGAATTACAAAATCTGCCCTTTTATTTTAGGGTGAAGCCTTTAACTAAGGTGGAGCAACAATAAAGCTGTTTTTCAATTCTTGCAATATACTAACTATTTATTAGTAAGTGTTAAATAATTTATTTATTAGTTATATGATTGTATTATTTTAATTTTTATATTTAGTTTTGTTATTTTATGTCTAGGTTGTGTGTAGATTTAGTAATACATATTATGTACTAAAACATATTATGTTTTAATAGAATGTGCAATGACCTGAACCGAGTGTTGTTCGATTTTTTAAGAAAAAAATTTGCAAAATACGGTATACCCTGTGATGTACAACTGCTTAGCCACATAAAGCAAATCTTGCAACTTCTTATGTAGATGTTTAAAAGTATCACTTTACATAGTATATAGTAATATCACAAGTGCATCAAAGATGTACCTTTATATCATTTGATAAGCTAGTAGTATCCTGGCAGCCTGCTGTGCGGAGAGAGATTGCTAGGTGTAATAACTACCTGTACAATATTTCACACTGTGGCAATGTAGTTGATAGGTGCAGGGGATAGAGTGTTCGTCTACAAGGCTTAAGGGTGTGGGTTCGAATCCTATTTAAAGGAATCTTTTTTCTGTGGTTTTAGAAAACGGATACTGCTCTTCTTATAAAGAAGAGCAGTATCTTTTTAAAAAAGATACAAAAATCTCTTCTTAGAAAAGATTGTCTGTGAGTCTTGATCTTGGTTATGTTGCACACATCCTCTAACGTACAGATATAGTTAATAATTATGGCCAACACAAGATAGTTTAAATTCGGTACTTTTATTTATTGCAGCAAAATCCAGTGAATTGAAAGTCTATCTGTGTTCATGTAATTCTTCAAAAATAACTTTTCATTTTGCGTATTGCAATTGGAGCTAATCAGGGGTTTGAGCGCAAATAGTCGCCAAGAAGTGTTGAACCGAGATTATTACACCGAACAGATAACAGAAATGAGAAATGGTAAAACATAAATGACTCATATAGCCTTAGCGTTTACAAACGAACCCTCACACGCAATTTTACATCTCATAGTATGAGTCATAGTTGTCTCTTATCCTGTTTTGCTCCTTTAGTTCAGCGAGCTTTCTTCCAAGTTGATATTCCAGCAGCAGAGTCTCGAGTTTGGCTGGCATCTCGTTACTGCTGCCAAACTTCTCATTTTCTTCTTCCGATGTCAGCTCGTCAGATCTCTTACCAAACCTCCATAAGCCACTATGCCCTCTTTTGCTCATCCACTTGTTCTTGCCTTCTTCGTCCAGCATGTTGGAAAGGGCTTTGAGCATGGCATCTTTATCTGAATATTTGGATTCTGTAATAATATCATTTTTCTTGTTCAACCAGTGCACACCTTATAAGTTTCCTAGCAGAACTCCCGGCATTGCACAGTTATTAAAAATCAGCTTATAAACAATGAAAGGTAATGTAGTTGCCTGCTACTTGCCATTAGCCTGGCACATTGCCAAGGGCTAATTTGAGTAAACTTACTAATAAGAGTGCCATTACATTGCACCGTAATTCAGAGCGGTAGCATACTTTCACCCAAATGGCGACATATATCGTCTAATGGAGCCATCAATCTTAGGTAGCTAAATCGGTATAGCATTTGGCTGATAAATGAGAGGTCATGAGATCAAATCTTCTACTATACGAATTTTCAGTCCAATATTTTAATAGCTATAGCTGGACAAACTGAACTGCACACAGATAGACACGCAGATTTTGAGATTTATGTATATAGATTTACAAGCTTCAAAAACTTTAAATTAAAGTTAAACTTCAATTAAAAAATTTAAAGGTAACTTTAAGAAAATTTATTTTGAATGTGTGTAGAATGAACAAGTAAACAAACCAGGTAATAATTAGAAATGAGTCTTTTCACCAAAGCTGGTTCTGCAGAATAACAAAAACTCTGTTATTGTTGCTTACTAATATTTAGATAATGTTATTCATCATTCAAATAATCAATGGTTTTCAGCTTCAACTCTCAACTTATAACTCTTTCCATTAAAAACTTCTGGCACTTGGAAACAAAAGAGGAGTTGCCTGCACTATTTAAAATTAGTTTTTAGAATACTTTAATGGGGTCTGGTATAAATAGAGCAAATGACAGGCATTACTGAAACTTGACTGAGTGATATGCAGAGTGTCAGCCACAGTCAGAATTTGGTAAAAGTATAGGATACTAGTCCATTAAATTTTGTGCTTACATGCCAATAATGTTGTTATTTAGCAGAGGCTAACCAAATAAATAATATTTTGTGGTTTTTGATAAATTTACTGGTTCACAATAACATGATAAAAAATTTAAGACATCAAAAGTGCAACCAATCACGGAAAAAAGGAATATCATAGGTTTTCATTTTGGCAGATGTTGGGCATATCAGAATATTTTAACAGAAGTCTCATGCAAAAATGAGATGACGACTCCTATGTAAGACATAGCTGAAGGAAACATGAGCCTGTTAGGTAAATAAATGGTTTGAAGGGGCGACAAATAAGAGTATCATTTTACCGTCTTATTATAATAAGAAGACTGCTAATGCACTCACAGCCCTAATAGGCTGTAAAGTTTATTAGAATACTCCATTGATTATTTCTCATGATATCTACATGAATGTCAAATTTTAAATGGATGTAGGGCGTGTGTATTGACCTTTGAATCCCAAATTATGGTTTTGCGTAAATGGAGTCAGCAGAATAGAAAAAAACTGAATACATTAATGACTACCAACGCTTTCTTTTCTACTTCGAAATTGTCAGTTATTTGTTATTTCTACTGGAAACATGCCAACTACCAGTAACTAACTTGTAGCGAACTGTCAGCTGGCACCTGTCACCTGTCACAGGCTAGCTATTTTCTGTGATGCTTTATTTGTTAGTTGCCACCAAGCAAGGTATTGCATTGCCTACATTGTTTGTTCAGCAAATAAGCCGAAAGTAGGCTGTATTTGACATTACTTAGTCCGTGTTCATAAGATTTCATATAGGAGAGGTATTTATGGTGAGCCTTATCAAGAAATTTCTATAGATTTTATAGTTTAGCGAGATAGGACAACTTCATATTTATAGAAATGACAACAAAAAATGTGTTTATTGATGTTTATTTAAATAATTATTGTGTCTATCTATCAATGTCTATGAAGTGATCATGGGCCAATCATCTTTATGTTTTGTGTTTATCTATACGTAATATCTATGAAATGAGCAGTGGTTTATTGTTATTTTACTGATCTGTTGATATCTACCCAAGGAACTCAGCCAACTAGACATGAGAGTAGCCATCAATCCTCAAATTCTACTCAAAGGACACAAAGTTACCTGATAAAGATTCGCCAACTGGCAGAGCTGAGGCTATGCAAAGAATTGTGGTCATTAGGAATAGGATAATCAACTTTTCCATGGTGTAAAATCTGTAATAGAAAAAAGAGATTATATAGAATGTGGACCAATTGTTTTCTGGGCATTTAACTTATAAGATGGTACATGGATAGCAACAGCCCATTAAGAAACTCATTGATTTTTATTTTTGTTTGTCAGACTATTGAATTGCTAACCACATTTCACACAGTAAGCATGCTGGCACCTGAGATAAGTCAAGGAGAATGGTACTTGGGTATCACAGAATTTTAGAATTGCTTGCTTGTTTTGGTAATTTTAAACTTATATTTTTGTATAAAAAAACAAAAACTTATATTTTAGATTATTTTAATCTAAGATTTTAAAAGTCAATTTTAATTTATATTTCTGTCAAATATACATTAATTAGTTAAAATTAATTGGTTTCTGCTCTGAACGTTGTGAAAACATTAATTTCTGGTAAGGCAGGTTCATTGTTTGTTTTAGAATAAGAAAAGGAACAACTACAGGCAGTTCTAACAGCTTAGCAATTGAAAAATAGTAAAAAAATAAGGAAAAAATTGAAAGTTTGATAATTTTTAAATTTTTTAAAATTTTATAATTTTTAATTTTTCAAATTTTTCCTTATATTTTTTACTACTTTTCAATTGCTAAGCTGTTAGAACTGCCTGTAGTTGTTGCTTTTTTATTCTAAAACAAACAATGAGCCTTACTTGATCGTTTTTAAGATCAGTGAAATGTGAAATTTTTAACCTGATCAAACATTTGGTACACAAAATTCAGGTTGTGTAAAGTACAAAAAGGTAGAAAAGCGTGATTAATGCATCTATTTGTGGGTAATTCAACATAACATATTATAAACTGCAATGAGTATCATATAAACTTCCCTAGCATATTATATAACACAATTATTACAACAAAATATAGAGCAGAATAATATATGATATATTATATTATACTGCCACTGCAAAATATCGCATAAAATATAATATAAAATAATAATGTAAATACATTGGAATTTTATAAATAATAAAACTTTAAACAGAAAACATTATAATCAAATGCAACATAAAACACAATATTATACTAGAACTTGATATAATACAACACAGGGTATTATAACTTAATGAAATTAATTGTAAAATATTATATTATAATATGATACAACATAAGATACTGCAATATAGTTTTGTGTAGTACATTCCAATTATAGGTGTAGTTTAACAAACTATACAATATAAAAGCGCAATATAACATAGCATCTCCTAATTTATTATAATATAGTATTAAATTACTTAACAAAAAACAGTAGTATATAATGTGATATAATATGTATAGTTAACAAAGTATAGTAGAGCGTAATGTATTGCTATGTAATACCATAGGATGAGGTATGGTGTAATACCATGATATATATACTGCAATGGCTCATTAGGTGCTGAAAATTGCATTATGATATAATAAAAACTTTTTTGAGCAATTTAAAGTGCTTGACTATAGTAAGTTCTTGTAACGTAATACTACAAATTAGAAACTGTATACAAATATATTTATGAAATATATTAGTAATATAATTGGTAATTGGTGGATGTAATAGTAAAATATATTTTCAAGCAATATAATACAGCATTGTCATCAAAACTGTTAATGTGAGTTTCTGTTATGGTACTGTATATAAACTATATTCATATCGCGTATCATATGCGTCTCACCCTTTTGACAGCAAATCTTTAACTGTGAGCTTTCCGTAGCGTCTTTACGTGAAATTCGTTGTTGTCCTTCAAGGATAACGATTCTTCCCTCAAATGAAAAAGAGTCTCTTGATCAGCCTTATATACCTCTTTGTGCCCCTGTTTATCGTAAGTTTGTATGCTATACAAACAGAAACAAAGTTTTTATTGCTCAAGGGCTCTCACAACTCTCAGCTGATAAGCGGAGGAGAGAGAAGGCTTGTATAAATGAACTCGGATGATTCTCTTCTCCCTGATAAATTTAAAGCGCTTCGCTGGCGCCATAGCCAATAACTTTATCTCATTAACATTCTAACCAATGGAAACTGTTTCATTTCCTATAATTGGCTCTCACACCATTCGGTTTAAATTGCATCGGAAAATCTATAAATTCGCTTCAATTAAAAGATTCAAATGCAAGGATATGTAAAATGTGTTTGAAATTTGCATCCTCTTGTCTTTTAATAGTAAAGAGCTTACTTTCGGCTGGTGCATTTTGTGACACGCGTGAGCAGACGATACGCAGCTTAAAGTAACCAGCCGAGAGAGCACTTAGGTATACACAGCATCAATTGAATGCTCAATTAATGATCAATGCCTGTCTATAGCTAGCATATGTCACAACGAAGCCACCTGCTCTGCTTGTAGTCAGTGAAGACAGGTGGATTACAAGGTACCTTTGAGTTCCCAATAAGCAGTAACTAGGTGGAGACCATAAAATTATCCACACTAAAATAATTTGGCTCAAAACAAATCTTTCAGCAGTGATTTTAAAGATGTAACACACCAGAAACCATCAGACTCTTTGCTTGTAACTATTATGCAAAAACATGTTCCTTGCAGAAGTTCAGTCTCCAGCAAACATCAATCAATCACTAGTTGACACCTGTCACCTGTACCAACCAATAAAGTTCAGTCACCTGCCACGCAAAGTCATTAATTGTTCCGTAATCAGCTTTCTGCAAACGCTATTCTCATCAGAGTTTGAAATTTTTTAGACACTTGCAAGTATGATCCACTAGCAATCTTTAATCATCAGCAGGTATGACACCTGCTGACAGTTGCTAATTACATGGCACTGTTCTTCTATAGACATAATGTAAATTGGTGACATATGGCTATTACATACATAAATCACCAATTTACATTGATTACATCCACAACATTGACTACATCGTCGACATCAGCCACCTGCAAACACTAGTCACTAACACACACACTGGCAAGTGACATATACTGACAGGTGACTGGTCGAGTTCTTTTTTGCAACAAAGCTTATTAAAGCTATTGGCACCAAGTAAATAAAAGTAAATAAAAGATTTTTAAAGTTTTGAGAGGTAAGTTTGTAATGCATTAAAAGTAGCGAAACATTTATAAATCTCATTTTGGTATATGCCTCGTGTTACTAGCGATTTAATGGCGTAGCTAAATTACCATATAGACATCTTACACAGGCCGGAAGGAGAGCCATTTGTGACAATTATAGACGGAATGAGCAACTTGACCAATACTTTGCTAAAGTGCTTAAAGTGCTCCGGGGAAGAATTTAAGACTCTATCATAGCACTCCATAGGAGGACATTGACAAAGTGTTACATTTACTCTACTTGCCAGTTTCATATCATACTCATATAGCAATATGCAAACAAACAGATACACATTACTTGTTACAAAGTGGCACCAACTTACTTTACCAGATAAATGTAAGTGCAACCAGACATGCGAAGCAGTAATCGACGACTAGCTTTGTCAACTTCAAAATGGTTGCATTGGTCTTATTTTAAGTAGTATAGTATATAATATAGTATATAATATAGTATATAATATAGTATATATCATAGTATAAAAGTTAAGTATAATTTTAATTAATAAAAATTAAGTCTGGTATAAAATATTGTGACGATTTATAGTTATCTCCCCCATCAAAATGTTCCAACTCGAAATAACTGCTTGAATTTATTTGTCATACGCATTTTATATATTTGTTTTGAGTTATTTATCACTCTTTTATGGTTTATTGTTAACTATATACATTTTCTGTTCATATTTATTTATATTTTCTGCTTTTTTCTATTTCTTGCAAAATAATATCGTTTCAAGTCGCCAATGCAAAGGTATTTTTGATCATGCGATAAATTCAGAGGAAACACGTCACCTCAGACTTTTTTGCAAAGTTTAGCAAATCAAGTAATGCCAAGTTCTGAGTAAAAATAATGCAATTGATGCGCAATCCACAGATGACAAACTTCATCACATGTAAAAAGCAATTAACCAAATTATAGAATGAAACACCTTGTTCCAGTAGGATGCTTTTCCAAATTTCTATGTGAGTATATAGTAAGTTTACAAATTCGATCAGCTCAAAAACATGTTAGACTCGAAATTGACTATACCTCTATTTTTTAATTAAATACAACAGATTATGAGATCAGAGATTAAACAATTTAGCTGTTATGGGTTTGTAGACAATCTCTTTTAATTGTAAAACATTTAACTTTTATATAATCTGGTACATGGGTATGTTAAAATAAATCATGAATGTTTAGCAGCGTTAAAACTAGTGAAAAAATTTTTGTCAGTGAGAGTTATACTATTGAACCATTTCATTCTAAGCTTGAGGCCCTTATCTGAAATTGAAGCTTTCATGTCTACTTTAACTTTGAGACATTATAATATAATGTCTATAATATATGACATTGTAATATAGTATAATATAATATAATGTAATATAATATAATGTAATATAATATAATGTAATATAATATAATAAAACCAACATATTATGTTGGTTTTTATGTCACAGACAACCAAACTTGATAATAAATAATCCGTCAGAAATTAATAGACTTGTAATACAGGTAAGAATTTGCACGAAACTAAAATTTTTATAAAGGAAAAATAATATCTATTTTTTACAACTCTATTTCTTGCACTCGTGCTGAGATTAAGTTATATATATCTTTTTATTGGATAGTTCATATTGGTATTTTTAAAAAATTTTTGCATGTGGTGCCACCAAAAAATATATAAAAATAATGGTATTGCCATTTGCATTGCCATAATGCCATGGACAGAAAAAAATTTATATAAGACTTGAAACTAATAATTTTATGTATATATCTCTTATGACAAAAGATTCAAAAAATCCGCAATACAATTGCTGAGTACATTTTATTGTAAGTACCAAAATAAAATCATTTTCGTGGATATCTGCTACCTTAGAATTGAAACATATCGGTAATATATAGAAGTTAAACCATTCGGTATTATGAATCTAACAATGTTAGTAAAATACTATTAAACCTGTTATTTGAACGCCACTTTTATTTGAACGCCACTATGAGAAAAATGTTGAAAAATAGAGCGCCACCCTTTGATGGAACACCACTTCTATTTGAACCCGACTTCTATTTGACTGCCACTATTTGACATTCTCGATTTTTTCAAACCAATAGTAGTAAGTAATCAGTAGAAAGGTCTCCACAAAAATGTACTAACAATGACTCAATTACATCAAGAACAATTAGTTCATTCGCTGTTTCTGTTTGCATCGAACTACGTTTTCAACTCCAAGTTTTTACGGATTCTTTGTTAAAACTTTGAATGCACCAACATAGAAATAATTAGTAACTTCATCAGGCTAATAGTTGTTCATTTTTAACACGATCTTGATACTTTGATTTATGTGAAAAAAAGTTCTACATTTGCGACAAAATATGCACTACTACATTTGTTGACGCTAAAATTATAGGCTACTTTGATTACACCCTTTTTCTCTTTATTTGCGCGAGAAATGTAAATTGCAATGCTAGCTCAGCTGTGCAGAAGATTTGAGGCCAGAAGACACTGTGGAAGATATTGAACAGCCAGAAGAATATGGAAGGGTTCCAAACAAAGGCAACAATCAGAACGGAACTGGGTGAGCCAACGATGCTAATATCTTTCTTTTAAAAATGTGTTTAAACTTTGGTTTCTGAAAATATTATAACTGTGGTTTGTTTATGTCACTTGTTCTTAAATATATATTTTTAGCATTTGATAGATTATTATTAGTATACAGCTTATAAATTTGCAGATTTATAGCATATTATTTGATAGCATCATTGCAGTAATCTAATCTTACAATGGATCGACGCTCGTAACTCCTCTTCTATTGCACATTAAAAGCCAGTTTTGGCTGCTAACTGGGACAAATATATCAATGAGTGCAATGCGTTTTTATGCAAACTTGTTATACATTGTTACAAAATGAAATTATGACTTTAAATTTAGAATAAGATAAAATTGAAAGCTCCAACAAATTGTAACGCAGGGCAGAGGCTATGAGATCATCGTAAATTAATTGCAAGCACTAGATATTAACTGGTAGAGCCATGTATGTATCAGCTTCCTTGTGCATAATTATTTAGAGACCTATGACAAGTTGGAGGGAAGTTTGCAGGTTTTTTCCACCCAAACGCTCAATGTCGCTCCATTCGAAGGAGAAAACAAAATATAGACAACATCTGATTCTCCTGTGAGAGGGTTACATTTATCTTCTTGGTATTCTGATGAGGTGTGTGAAAAATACAACACCACTTTTTATTTGAACTCTTTCCCTAATAAAGCACCACTTTAAGAGAAAGGTTTGAAAATATAGCGCCATGGCGTTCAATTAAGATTTTATAGTATGTTAACATATCTGCCATATCTGATAGTGGGAAAACGTGCACTGGTTTAAGCAAAATCATAGATGGTACCACACAAGTTGGCACAAAGCTAGATAAAAGATAAATATCTGAAGTTGGTTTAAATAAATTACCACTGTGCTAAACAAAATGAAAATAGTACAAAATGGTACAAATTGAAAATTGCACACAAGCTGTAATGCCGTCTTCTGTAAACAGTGATTTTAGGTAGAGGTTCGGCTTACAACTTTTAAAACCAGGGCGTTCTCAAACATAGGCTCGGCCAAATATAACAATTATCCAATCCAACGCGACTTGCGCAACTCAACGGATTAAACGTGACAAAACCTATGAAGATGGTTTATTATTTAGATAACGCGACCTTATGACCTTACGAAATTGTTGACTCTTGCTCATCTTTTACCTTTGATGATCTGAGGTGTCACATACCTGTGTACTTAGTTTGTTGACACGCAGTAACAAGTCCTTTAACAGCTTTGTTTAAGAGCTCCTATGGCAGATAGCATAGAGAATTTTGTTGATTTTGGAGACAATAAACTTTGCCATTATCTGTTTGTGTATAACACACTGTGTACACAATCAGGGTCTGGGAGTTTTTCAAAGCCGAATAATGAGATATGACAAAGCAAGCAAAGACTGATCTAGCTAACCAGATCTTTAGTACTTCACTTGGATAATATTTGTGCATGTCGAAACACAATAGGGAGGTGCGGATTATGTCGAGTTTAGCTTGAAACGTTTCTCAACTGTGGGTTGGTGACTAGAAACTGGACAAGTCTCTCTGTTTGAAAATGCTACATGGTGTGAGCCACTGTTAAATTGTAAACCTGTGTCAATAACTTAGAAATTTTTTACTAAAATGGTTAATGTTGGTATGCTAAAGTTGGTTTTTTATTAAAATAAAAACTATAACGTATCGTTCTAAAAAAAACTTTGTGTTACCAGAAATGAAATCGTTTAACTGAAATCGTTTGAAACTATAACTTAGGGAGCGCATGGAGCAAACCATCTGTAGTTTATCAGCTCTGATGTATGCCAGATGGCTAGCACATGCCAAGAAAATTCTGGAAAGCGCGCCACAACAATGATAATATTTGTACCAGTATTCTCTATGGGCTAATTGCTTATTACAAAACACTCCAGCTCACTCTACACCTACAATTTTAGAAACGTCTAAGCTCAGTTCTGTTCAGCCTTTATATTCGTTATAATAAGAATATTTTAAACATTTTGGGAAAAATACTGAGCATCTGGGCTGAAAAGACCTTTCTGAGGCTATAGAGCTAAAAAATATAAAATATGCTAAAAATATGAATAGAAATATTAGCAGTAACATTATTAATAGTAATAATCTTTACTGCAATAAAAGCCGTGTCTATTCATCTGTCTTTGCTAACAGCATTAGCAAAAGAAGGATTTCATTACACGGGAATTAAACCTGTATATTCAAATTCAAAGCAAAGAGCACCACCACAATGCACCAGCATCTGCTCCAGAACCTTTGTGCATACCGTATATGAATTACAAGAATAATTATATGCATAGTTATTACACTGATGATCTCTCACTGCACATAGAACTGGCAGCATACTAGTAATAATAACAATGAATACTAACAATATCAATATTAATAGCAATAATAATGAAAACATACTGAGGTTAAAGAGGAAGGAATGTATAAAGGAACATCAAAGGGTGTGTGAAGCAAGATCAAAGAAAGGATGAGAGCTGGTAGAAGAGAGGTGTGAATAGAGGAGTATCTGGAGAAGAAAATGCAGAGTGATATTTACCATAGCTTTGACAAAAAGAGTCGTAAGTGAACAATGTTTATCAGAGACCCCAAAATTTGCCATGATCGGCAGGCAAGAGCAGGTGGTTGAGACTACGGCAAAGAAACGAAACACGGGGACTTTGGCTGAGAGTGATAGATGCTTGTTATACTTGGTATCCACCTGCAGACTCTTAGCACCCAGAGAATAATTGACAAGACTCAAAGAGCTTCTAAAAGTTTTCGTGACAGCATGGTAAGGAGAAAATAGTCAGCTAGCACAGGAACAGCTGTAGTACGAAGTGAGAAAAGAGAGCAAGGTGCAATGAAGGAAAACGGAGAAGTTAAACTGAACTGGAGAACTGGAACTTTGAACACCAGATGGAAAAAATGCCTGAAAGCCAGATATGATTTTGGAATATAAAAAGAGAAAGGAGATTCAACTGGTTGATGCGACTCTAGGCAGGAAAATAAGCAAGATGACAGAAAAAAGGCAGAAATACCGGCAGCTGGCATTCAAGGTAAGAATGAAGTGACCATAACACTGGGCAGAAATGGTCTCAATAGTTAATGGCCATTTAGGAAATAAAGTGAATACTTCGGAAAAACTGATGAAAAAAGTTCTACTTTAGAGACATTTTCAGAGTCTGCAAAGAGATGGTGAGGACAAATGTGATGGAGTCAGAGAGCATCCGTAGAAAAGTCATCAGTAAATCTGTTACAGCATACTAAGAGAAGGAAGCTACCAGCAATAATTAGGGGTAACCTACATGAATGAATATCAGCCTTATTAAGGGCTTGCAGTCAGCATGGCTTTGCTTGGGATTTTTTCAATTTTTAATCAGATTGTCTACAGGTGGGTGTAGATCGTTCACAGGTGAGTGTAGATTGTCCACAGGTGGGTGTAGATTCTCTACAGCTGGGTGTAGATTGTCCACAGGTGGGTGTAGATGGTCAACATAAATTGCTACACTATTTTCACGACTACCATCCATGAACAGGGGGGGGGGGGAGATGGGTTCGCTGAGGCCAGTTGCCTTTAATGCATTTGAAGGCATATTCTGGGGTTTTTAGTCAGCTGGGTGTTAAAGGGGGCTGGTTTCCAGGAACCAGACAAAGCTTTAGAACTAAATATTTTGGTGACCTGCTGACAAGGCACAAAGCATGCGCGTGTGAAGTTTGGATAAAATTGGGCTAAAGAAAAAAGAGAGATAAGTATCAGGAACTGGCTAGAGTGGGAAACTGTGGAAGTTGTCAGTGAATGTGCCAAGCGCTCTGATTGGAGCACATGGTGAATTTAAGAGAAGAATTAGGAAAGTTGGACATGGAAAGGAGGAACATAGAGCGCAGTTATTTCTCTGTTGGGATATGCAAGAATATTACGAAAAGTACTGGATATCTGAGGGAAGGAGACCTTACCAGATATCAGCATACTACCAGACAAGGAGCTGAGAAAAACCATCGATAACAATAATAATATTAATTGCTGCTATTATAATTATCGTGGTAATCAAATAATAGTTATTAAGGAAACCAGTCAATTTGGCAATTTCAAATAAAACAGTAATAATAACAGTAAATACCATTAAGGTCTAAATACAATAGTACTATCAGTTTTAGTGTTGTGATAAAGTACAATATAGCAGTATAACAACAGTAATAATAATAACATAACAATAATAATAATAATAATAATAACATAACAACAATAATAATAATGCTAATGAAGCTGCTATGGGACTTCAACGTGCAAAGGTTATTGAAGCTAAAAGACCAGATCTGATACTAATAAACAAAGAAACCAAACAGTGTCAGGTCATAGACATAGCAATACCTGGAGACACAAGGGTAGTACAGAAGGAAGATAAGAAGATTGGTAAATACAAAGAGCTTGGGTTCGAGATAAACAGACTGTGGAAGGTGAAGACCGAAGTGATACCAATAGTAATTGGTGCACTTGGAACAATATCAATGAGGCATGTAGCATACTTGGCAGAGGTGGGAGTGAACATGTCTTTTGAGACTATACAGAAGACAGCCATCTTAGGAACAGCTCACATTTTGAGGAAGATCCTCTCTTAGTGGAGTTGAGGAAGATGTTGGATCCTTTGGCCTTTTGTAAAGACCCGGACTCAACACGGACTAAAACCAGTCACCTACCACCACACTACTGTGAATAAAAACTTTTATAATAATGATAATAATAACAACATAATAATAACATAATAATATAATAATAATATAATAATACTAATAATGTTACTAATACTAATAATAATGATGATGATAGTAATAATAATAACAATAATTTGCCGTGTTGTTATGTGAGAGGGAATATCATGATAATTACTAAAACAGTTGCAGTTGTCAGTTGCACTAACTTAAATCTAAACACTAACAACTAGCTAAACACTGACAACCAGCTAAGCACCTGATGATAATCAGCTAATCCTGATGATAATCAGCTAATCCTGATGATAATCAGCTAATCCTGATGATAATAGTTAGGATATATGATAAGAATTGAAAAGCACATTGTACTTAGACTAGAATAGACAAGAGTGACACAGCGTTGAGTTCTAAACAACCGAGGAGAATAGAAAAAAATTAATTAGATAAAATGCTGCTATATAATCAGTATTTTACTAAGGCCAGAAGGGCATGTGCAAGGTCAGCAGGGCATGTGCAAGGTCAGCAGGGTACGTGCAGCATCAGGGTGACAGTTTATAAAAGGGTGGCTTTTACCAGCAGCACCGGATCAGGTCAATTGAATGAACGTGTGACCAGTGAAATGAAACGTCACCTCATTGAGGTGAAATTTCATCTCACTTACATGTGAAAACCTCAAGTGTGAAAACTAGCTCAATGTGGGTAAAATCAATAGATTTAATTATATTTGGAAACGGTAAAGACTCGCGGCTTGTTCATAAATATGTTAAAGGTTGACTTGCAACAAAATTCACATTACAGTTATTTGGTATCAAAAGATTCACCATGTCTTACTCTGTTGTGTTGTAGGTGCGAAATATGTGGGAATGTGATTAAAAGCTCTTAAAAGCTACAAAATGAACAGTTAATCGCAGCCACACGAGACCGCCGTAGTTTGGATTCTCTTTCCAAAACGGCTCAAATGTGAGGTAGTTGTGGTAGATGGTTTCTGTTTACACTTTCATGCAACCTTATTCGTCGAAATATTTTCACAAATATACTTCATGCATTCAATAAAACCATGTCTATTGTTCTTACGCGTCTATTTTATCGTCATTGTAATGCTGCCACTTCTAGCAGTGATATCTTATAACTTACCATAAAAATTCCTTTAATTTTTTAACCTTAGCTCGAAGAAGTACATATCATTGTCTGATAATCAAGATGAGCCTGTTGGTCACCTGTGATAATCGAAAAGTGCTGCACAAATTATTTGCGAAGTATTGAGTCACATGATCAGATTACGACTAGACGATTAGATCAAACCGAAACAAAACGGTACAGTAGCGAGCATCTATATTTGATACAGGGTCTTCGGTAAAACCCGAAGTGTTTGTCATAAACTAGTGCTACGATAAGTTTTATATTGAGCTTTTTATTGGCCTTTCAATTCACGTGAGAACATCACGTGACAAGACAATAACCAAACTGTAATGACAACGTCAGAGAAATAAAGAGATTCCAATCTACGGCAGCTTTTCGTTTTTGAGCTTTTAAGGGCTTGTAATCACATTTCCACATATTTGGCACCTACAACACAACAGAGTAAGACATGGCGAATCTTTTGATACCAAATAACTGTAATGTGAATTTTGTTGCAAGTCTAACTTTAAGATTGGAAGTTCACAATTCTTGTGATAAGATTCTGAAGCAGTTGTGGTGTAGGGGTTAGCAATCTGGACTGTGAAATCAGTCAGTGGTTCAAGACCTACTACAGGATGTCGGTAAAGCTTTGTATTTTGTTAAAGTTCATTAAGATTACATTAAGTCTGAGACCTATTACCAAGTTGTACTCCTGCGTGGCCCATTTCTTCTACAGCTTCTGCACCTGGGATTTTCCTTCAGATGTATTGGCTGTGCCTTTCCTCCCACTACAGAGGTTTGGAGGTAAAAGAAGCCCTTGGACAGTGCTAGGTCTACTCCAGGCAACTTAATTAGTTCTGGCATTTCAAGAGAATGATGTGATCAACAAGCACTGTCAATTAAGGCAGAAGCATGCCATACTACTAGACATATTTTATACACAGAAACAGGGATAATTAGAATTACTGTAGTAATAGATTATTGAAAAGCTGAATATTAAAACAATAATTAAGTTACATAAATATAAAAGAAATTTTTTTATTTAAAGTTGCAACAATTTTTTTTCAATTATTTTTTTTTCATAATCTATATATAAATAAGTTGCAGTATTTGTTGGTTGTCTGTTGGTCTGTCTGTCGCATGTCCAGTTATAGTGATAGAGTTTTAGGAACAAAAACGCTTTCCACATGGGATTTGAACTCGGAACTTACAAATATGCACACAAGCGTGCTAAACCAGCAGGCCATATGGTCACATTGCCATGCAATGAATTAGCGCAACATACTTATTACGTCTGCCAATCTTTAATTCTGATTGGTTAAAAATACTAAGACTTCAGCTAGCACACTTAAAGACCATAACATGCTCTTTTTTATTGCTTGCTTAGCTTATAATATTAATGTACTTATATTATATGTAATAATATAATTATGTACATGTATATTAGTTATATATAATTATATATAACTAATAGTCTTATTTTAGAGCTTAAATAAGAGCTTAAGTTGCTCAAACTCATTGGGTAAAGAAACTTAGCACATTGAAAAGAATTTTCAATGTGAATTTTCAAACAAAATTATTTTGTTATCCCCATAATGCTGATCATTCAGCTAGTACTCCAAAAAGATTTATTGAAGAACCAATTTATACAATGCATAATTTGCTGCTACACTGTATAACAAAGGTAGTGTGGCAATGACAGCAAATTAAAAAAGTAATAGCTCTTCTTTTCCCATAATTGCACGCAAAAAGAATGTCGCAATACTGATACGATAGTGCATTACATGTTAATGTAAAATGATATCTACTCGAACATATGTCTATGGAACTGTCAGTCAAGGCTAGATGAGTCTGCTAAGCTAACATGTTTGTGGCATTATAAGACTTGATCGGTGTTTGAGGGCAAAGGTCCCACGGTTGACTGATAATTAAGCTTGCTCATCATGCCTGCTGATTTTTTTCTTCTATGTTTTATACTCAGGCTGTATTTTGTCTATGATGTCTATGATGTCTATGATGTCTATGATGTCTATGATTTCTATGATGTCTATGATGTCTATGATGTCTATGATGTCTATGGTGTCTATGGTGTCTATGATGTCTATGATGTCTATGATATGTCTAGTCACATCTGTTGTTTAGTTACTGCTTCAGTTTTGAGTCTCAATATCACCAATAACAAAATAGATTTTTCGATTTTAAAAAAGAAGCTATCCATTGTATTTGTAGCGTTTGGAGTACTTCTTTGTGACAAAACCTTTTCTATCACTCATTTAAGTTAAAATAAGGGATAGTTGTCCCCAGGCATTCGAAGCATTAGTACATTGAAACATGTACGGCAGAAATGTCACTTGAGTAGCCAAAAGTTTACCTAGCAGGGGATGACAATTTCTAAAAACTTTCCAAACTGCTTATTGTCAACCATCTTTGCTGTGAGGTGATGATACGAATCTATACATTCCATGTTACTCTTATAATAACATAGCCTTCTTTTTGTCGTTTATTATAAAGTATGCCCAACTTTAGTTCAAGATCTTAAGCTAGCCTCTTTAATAAAGTGTTAGCATATTGAAAGGCTAAAATGTTAACATGCTAACAAGCTAACATTCTAACAAGCTATTATAATAACAAGTTAGCAAGCTTGCTCGTGTGTTACCAAGCAAACATTTTAATGTGGTAATATATTGGTAACAATAATTTTTTAACATTATAATATTTTCTCAAATTGCACCAAAAGTTAGAATATTTTTTGGCCCAAAGTATAAAATGTGTCTAAAATATTTACTTTTTATTGATCTAAAAACAAATGAAATCATTTCATAAAACATTTAAAAATTAAATGTTTATTTTCAACCTACAGCTGGTAAATTTAATGTCAAAAGAATGTAAGAAGTCATTGAAGATCAAAAGCTACAGTTTATAGTTCAGAGTGACAAGATAATATGATTTTATTATTTCAAAACTTTTTTTTGATGGTCAAGCTGCTTTGCTTTAAAGGGTGATTGTGGTTGGGCACACTTTCTCTTTCACTTCCTCAAACCATGCCGGTCCAGATTTACGCCAACGGTTATCTCTTGGCAGAAAGTGACAGGTCCTGCATTCAGCACTGCTTTAGGCATATTGGAGAGTTAACAAATGAAAAATTTATTGTAACTAAAAAAGTTGCCTTTATGTTTTTACTTGAATAGCATGTTTAAATACGTTATTTGGTATCAATATTCTTGTGCTTTGCGTGGAGTTTGGTAAGCTGAATATGCCACTGACTAGCCATTTTTGTAAGTACTTTGCAAGAATTATGTTGGATGTTTTGTCTATAATAGTCATCTCAAGTTGAGCATTGATTTTTTAACTGCAACTCTGTTACGCGAAGCAGCAAAAATTTTCTCATTCCATATTTAGACATCTTCAATATTCCTTGTCATGGAAGTCTATTTTTATTATTGAACCTTGTCTCTACGCTTCAAAATGAGCTCTAGAATGAACACTATATGTGAGTTGGTGTCAAAATCAGAAGCCATTTGGTCACACAATGTGTTTATTATATTAAACCAGAGAGAGTTCCACTTCTTCACCTCATAATAATTTACAATAAGCAAAACCATTGAGGGCTTTTTGGTAAACAATGGTGATTCATTATAGAAATGCTACACAAAATAGTTCTTCCTTCCGTTACAGACACTGTCAGAAAGCACAACACTTATAACAATACAATAGAAGAGTGTGTAAGCAAACGCTGGTGACTTATTCATAGAGAACTAGTACAAAGGTCAGTCAAGTTTACTTATTGGCGCCGTAATCATAGGGGTTGAAGTCATAACGGCGTTCGTAAACAGGATATCCACCCTCGAGCATTGGATTCGCACTTCTATCATCTGAGAGATAGCTGAAGAAAAATAAAAAGCGATGATTTGATGCATGCAAATTGTGCAAGTCTAGAATTACTTATACGATGATTTACGTCATTCCTTGTAAGATGATATAAGCTCTTATTGATTAGAAGGTATTAAAGACAGACCTACTCTTAATCGATATGAGTAAAAATAGCACAACCTACATCGCTAAGTGTTTTTAGTTGATTTATGTTTAAAACCCTTTGTATCTAAAAACAAGTTCAAAAGTCAGCAATGTGTATGTCGAAAATTTAAACTAAGAAACCATCGCATTTACATTTTAAGATTTGTTAGCGAAATGTCTAAAAAAATGCTGCTTTGCAGAATATTTAAATGCAATATTAAAAAAATAATTTTACATATTCAAATATATATGTTTGCGATTTGAGCACTCTTGTGTCAGCACATTGACTCTCTTAAAGTTTGAGAGGCAACTTAGTTGCTTCACATCAGAAAGTCAACTCTCATTGGTAATGTGATTTGTGTCCCTTGCCAAAGCTCTGAGATGCAATGATGAGGCTTCAAGAGCCGAAACAGTACTGTCTGTAGCATGAGTATACATTTATATATATTTATGTATATATATATATTTACATTAATACATATAAATATACATACCTATATATAATAGAGGCAATATCTACAATCTCTTGCGTAAAAGTGCTCAATAATAAAATTGAGCTTTGTCCCGATACTTTGTACATCATCGCATTGCTTGCTAAATTTAATCCTACTTATAAGCAATGGTTTCAGATATTTTAACAACCATACTTTTATTTCAATCTATATATACACAACACTTTTTAGTGTTAGAAATTTTATCGGATGGTTATTGCTTTGCAGTATGAAACTATTAGTAATAAAACTGTTTTAAACTGAGCTTAAACTCTCATCTTACTTAATTTTATAAAAATACATATATATTTATAAATACATATATATTTATAAATATATATATATTTATAAATTTCAAATCATTTCTGTTTATTTCAATATATATTTTAAAATTGTTTTACATATAGTGCCACAAAAATAAACAAATAAAAAGAAAGGTGTTGCTATGTGGTACCAAAAACTAAAAATCTATACAAGGAAAACTTGAAACTACTAAGCCTAGGTATAAATCTTATCTCTTTTGACAAAAGTTTAAAAGTATGAATTGTGTAAAAAAAATGATTGTGTAAATTATATAAAACTAGTAAATTACAAATGGCGTGTTTCTATATGCTGACTCTATTATTAATACTGAAGACCAGTTTAGTTTCTTTTAATAGTTATGTAACAATTTGAAGTAAACTTAGTGAACGACTTTTGGAATCAAAAATTAGAAAACTCTTGCTCGATTCAGAATGAGTTCATCTGAATACACCCGATGTCTCATACCACTGCTCTGACAGCATTATAGAATATAATTACAATTAATACAGTACAGATACACTACCTCACGCGTCAGCTGAACTCAGGTTGAACTTATAAGATATCTGGTAACAAGCTAATCTAAAAGTTGACATTTAGATCAAAAACTCAAATCTACCGCTGACTGTATGACTAATAATAGAACAGTAGAACTCTAACAGTAGAGTACAAGGTATATCTACAACTGTAGGCGTGTCATATACATTTGTTTAAAGTATACAATTTATACAAATAAAACTTTAAATACAAAATTGATATAAATAAATTAATACATATACATTACTTTAAATACAAATCCAAGATTTGCTTCATGTAATTTTGGTTGGATTCAAAATGTTGAATAGTTTAACTCCTTCATACATCACTGATATGTTTCAATTCCCAAGTACCAGATATCGACGACATAAGATTAGTTTTTTGTATACATTCAAATAGAAGTGGCGGTCAATTTAAGGGTGACGTTCAATTAAAGGGTGGCGCTCTAATTTTCAATCCCTCTCTCATAAGGGCCTTCAAACAAAAGTGGCATTTAAATAAAGTTTTTACGGTATGTTACTAACATTGTTGGATTCAGAGAACTGAGTGGTTCAACTCTTTTATATATCACTAGTATGTTTTAATTCTCAAGTACCAAATATCTACGACATGATGATGATATTTTGTACCTACAATAAGATGTACTCAGCAATTGTATTACTAATTATTTTAATCTTTTGTCAGAAGAGATGTATACATAAACTTGGTAGTATCAAATCTTGTATAAATTTTTGTTTTTGCGCTTATGACACCACATGGTGATACCTTTCTTTATATCAATTTTTTCTGTTGGCGCCATATACAAAACTTTTTTATATGGAAAATGATTGTAGACTGCCCAACAAAATATATCAATAATTTATAAATAAATCTATATCTATATATAATAGAACTATCATACACTGGAACAAATATTCTATTAACAATACGCAGTAATTTAACAATTTAAAAAGTTGGTGATAAGTACTTCATTTAATTCAAATGTGTGACAAAATTATGTAAAAATATATAACAAAAATTGTAAAAAAAATTCAATTGTGTGTAAAAACCATATTTTTTATAGTAATAACTCTAAAAAGAGTATATTATTGTTATTTTACAGTAGAAATGAGAAAACGAAAACCCAGACTCAGCATTGTGTAGGTTTGGAAGTAGAGGTAGTGATCAAAATACACAGCAAACTCACTTTAATTTAAATTTTAAACTAAGTTGGTGTGTGCAGATTTATTATTTTATATATATATGCCTTCTTTCTTTTATTTCCTCTAGTTGTTTCAATTTCAAAAGAGAGCTAGGCAGTTTTGGCAAACTGCCAAATTTTGAGAAATATTGAAAAACATTAGCTGGAAATTACTACGAATTACAAGTCAAATTCTCGCTTAAATTTTACACGTTGGAAAATTTGTTTGGTCAGGGAATCACAAGTAAATGTTTTACTGTACTTGTAGAGGTTCTAATGTATTTGTGTAGGTTTGGCTGTACTCGTATTTATAGCTGACAAAGGACTTTGCAGAATATTTTAAAAACTTTCGTTCAAAAAAAACAGTTAAACAATTGTAAGAGTATTATATTATTACATTTAAATAAAAAATATGTTAGTTGGTGAGTAAATAAATTTTCCATCATTTAAAGTGTATTGTAAGATCAAAGAGAAGACAAGTCAAAGCTCACAAGCATAGAAAAGATCAAGTGGCCATAGCCTAAAATGTCAATTTACTCTCGACACGCAAAGCCTCTGTAATCATATCCATTGAACAGCTGCAAGGCACTATTTTGGCTCAGATTAGGTTCTGTTGGCTCTCACATGCAGCCTTGACATCAATCATCACGAGCTAATCAGGTCAAAGATTGCCTGACGAGTCATCAATTATTCACCGTAACCAAGCACGCAGGAATTGCAATCGTCTTATGCAATTACTGCGTAATCTCAACCGCTTACCTCGCCAACTCTTTCAGCGTCGCTCTATCCTTGGCAAGACTGATAAGTAGGCTTTTCAACTCTCGGGCCTCGTCAGCGGTAAAGCAGACCCCCTCTTCACCGCTCGCATCACCCATCCACTCGTCTATTGCTGCCAAAGAGTTAATAGTTGGCACAGTTAAATTTCCTGCTAAAGAAGCAAGCAGGACAAAATGTCTAAAATGTATCCATGATGCTTCCCTGGAGGACGGGAAAGCATTTATTCTTTTAACCTGGGAGTTATCTTCTATATGCTGCTTCATTCAGCCAACACAATAATGCGATACGCTGCGGATACAGTAATTACTCTATCGGTGACACAAAAGCGAGTCCATTATAACCATTTATCATGAAGCAAGAGTTAGTTTATCATAGCCAAAAATATTAAAATATTTATTAAGATCTTGAGAATAAGACTTTTACTATCGTCACCCCGCATACGCTTATTCATTGTTAACTCACTTATCATTTACCACTGTGTACGCCAAACAAGCCAAAAACTATCTAATTATCCTAAGATTAGAAAATACATGCGGTTAGAACCTCAAAGTACCTTTAAATTCTATTTTGTGTTGTTATACTTGGTAAGGGAAATAAAAGAGATATGGTGAGTAAAAATTCCACTTAGGGCCGGTCAAAGTAGTCATAGCTCCTGTCTTGCTAATTGGCTAGGAAATGTTCATTTTGCAATTAATGAACACATTAAGATTTATCTATAACAAAATATTTACCTGAGCAGCTATCTAGTGTTCTCATTAATCAATAGCTAATAAGAGTTGAAAAATATATATTTTTGTGTTTCGTTGAATTAAATTATTTATGCAATTAGATTAGGTTAGAACAATATTTAGCAGCTTTATGAGCAAATTATTTTTCAGCAAATCTGTGTTTTAAAAACTTGAATTATTGTTTTGCGCAGAAAAACAACAAATCTTTCATATATCATGCAACTACTACAATATTTATATATTCCTTCTACAATTGTACATTTCCTGTACATTTATACTCTTCCTGTACAATTATTTACTACCTGTAAATTTATACACTTGTTGTATACTTATACATTCTTTGTACATTTATACATTCTTTGTACATTTATACAGTCCCTGTACATAAACGTATTACATAAGTTTAGTAATGATATTCTCATAATATGGTACAGCATAGTGCATATTTGTATATATAATACTGTAAATGGCAACTTTCATAGAATATGGAAAAGCCATGACCTAGTGATCTACAGCATCTGACCAGCAAACTATAGGTTGGAGTTCAATTCTCAGAAGGCCCCTCCCGATGGCAGGTGTTGGCAGGTGGACAGGCAATGGCAGGTGGACAGGTGATGGCAGGTGGACAGGCGATGGCAGGAAGGCATCCAACCTTAATAGCTTTTTGTGTCAAACTATCTCATTTGAAGTTGTCTGCACCCTAGCAGGTATTTACCTAACTATATTTTATTGTCAGAACGAAAATAATACATTAATTATAGTATAAAATTATAATACCATAATCTATTATATACCATGCTATATATCATACTATATACTATAATACTATACCATACTGTGTAAAATTATTAATTGACAATGGAATATTATGGTTTCAGAATAAAATGAGCTGACATCATGGATAAACATTAAACTTCAAAGAAATCATTTTACAACTCAGAATTCAGGCTCAGAACTAACCATGTATGACTTTTTAATTTGGCCAGTTAATGTTCCACTTATTTAAACTTGCATTAAACTGATACAAACAGCAGGAACATTAAGTGTGAAGAACCCCCCCCCCCTCTTCACAGAAAGAACTCGCTACTAGAACTGAGCCCAACTCATTCACAATTTACAACTCTGAAACTAAACTTGAAGCTTTAAAATTGAAAAATTATATGGTAAGTTGTACCCTGATAGTGTCATTCTTATGAGTCAATGCCAACTGAATGCAGGGAAACTTGTGCCCTGGTAGCACTATTCTGATGAGCCAGTCCCTACCTACTAAATGTGGTGAGCATGTACTCTGAAAGCGCTATACTTATGAGCTATTACCAGCTGAGTGCAGTTTGACTTGAGACCATACAACGCTATTCTTTGAGACACGGCCTACCAAGTGCAGTATGAATGTGACCAGATAGCGCTATTCTTTGAGACACGGCCTACCAAGTGCAGTATGAATGTGACCAGATAGCGCTATTCTTTGAGACACGGCCTACCAAGTGCAGTATGAATGTGACCAGATAGCGCTATTCTTTGAGACACGGCCTACCAAGTGCAGTATGAATGTGACCAGATAGCGCTATTCTTTGAGACACGGCCTACCAAGTGCAGTATGAATGTGACCATATAGCGCTATTCTCATGGACCACTGCTTACAAACGATGATGACTCAATTTTCCTTTCTCATCGCTTTGAGAGTTTTATTGATGTTTTATTCTATTCTCTTCAACTGGTCAGATTAAATTTATTGAGTTAGTTCCATCTCTCCTAACTCACTTATTCTGTGGTAACGTCTCAGCCTCTCAGACAGGCCTCTTGGGTTTTCGATTTTATTAATTATATTTATTAGATCACCGTATTAATCCTTATTTGCTGCTACTTACTTCATCTCATTGTTCTATTTATCAGATAAGATCTGTCTCAAAAGTTCAGATGAACAAATGTTCTCAACTATTGACTATTTTACTCCTAAATATCAAATTTCCGGTCAATAAAAACAACTTGATTTTATGTTTTATTACGTTAGTGTGTGTGTGTTCTCAGTCACAGCTTCTTCAAGTGGCTATGTCATAAATGAGCAATAGAGAGTTCTAGGCATCGATGTACCCTTGAGGCTGGTTCACACTATACCGCTGCGCCTCAACATTGTCTTTTCGGCGTTGGTCGTCGATTATGTGAACCGTAAACAGACGGTATCGACGAAGCAAGGCAGTCACGTAGGGAAAGTTCGCAGCTGCCAAACTTTCTCGATGGTTCGCGGAGCATCAGCGACAGCACGTTTAATGTGAACCATTTGGGCAATGACAATTCGCGGTCGCGGATAGCATGATTTATTTCCCTATGAAGTTTATTTTCGTTTATGATAGTTGCTGCGAGACTAGTATTTGGTTAAAACATGCGGCAACAGTTAGATTCTTCTAGCGGAATTAGAACAAATAAATATGGAAGAAACCGACTGCGTAAATACTAACCAGGAACAACAGTTCAATGAGGCATTTATGGAAATTGTGAGAATCTACAGAGCTGTGTGGGATAGAAGCTGCGCAGATTTCAAAGATAAGAATAAAAAGGGTAATGCGTGGATAAAAATTTCGCAAAAAACTGGTTTAGAATTGCAAGTAGCTATTACCAGATATGGGACGCTGTGAACCAAATTGATCTGGCCGAGATACGGCGATATAGTGAGAACCAGCCTCTAGTCTTTTTCATTTAGAATTATGTAATACGTACATAAAATTACGTCTCAAATGAAAAGTTCACTACGATGTTCATCGACGACTCAAATCAAATACATTTTGAAATACTAATATGTAAGTAAAACAGTATTAACAGACAAGAGAGATTATGTCTGAATATTTTCTTATTATACAATTCATTTGCCGTCATAGTTTGTATTAATTTTAGAACAAATTTCCTTAGTAGCTAGCTTTATCTGAGAAGAGGTGTGGCTAACAATATTAAAGCTGTAACACTCTTTCATTATCTTGCAGAAGGCACATCAATTAAATGAATTTAGCTTACTGAGCATACACTGAAAAATAAGTTTTAATTCCGCACTAAACTTATTTCTTTTTAACTTCCTGTTTAACTGTTTAATCTTCCGGCTTGGGTCTTTTTGCCTCGCTTTCACTTTAACATCTAGCCGGTTTTTTTAAAACTTTTTGAAACTGATCCGACAAGAAAGACTGAGTGATGTTGTTCTTATAAGCTCTCATTCTTTCTTGCAAACTTGACCACCTAGCGGCAACATCGAGAATCATCTTGTATACTTGGATCTCAAATGTGTCTCCTATATCAAGGCAAAAATGTGCTCAAATTATTTGTCAAAACTTAAAGTTCTCGTTTGTTGGAGCACTCGTATGTTGAGATCGTAATGTGTGGTTAATTAACAATTTTGCAAATACTTCTTTTCTGCCGACTGCAAAAGTTGGCACTTTGTATTCTGTCAGTAGTTTCAGATTGAGATTCGCATGAAAATTTCACTCAAACACCAGACAAACCTTTACACCGCGAGGACATACAGTCTATCTTAGCTACCCTTAACCTCTCCATATTTTGTTAAAGCAAAATGCGTCCCTCTTCAGATTGACTAGCAGGTGCACATTATCTATACTCACTTGAGAGACTCCTTTTCTTCCTGCCATGCGTCTCGACACCCGCCTCGCCCTTCTCCATCTTAGCATCACCACTTGAGTATGAATGCTTTAGCTTGTTGAGATAATCAAGGTATTCCATAATGTTGACTATGTCAAAAGAATCTAGCCCATCCATGTCCTTGAACTCTGCCAACAAACAAACAGATGGTAACCCATACAGTTTTGAAATTACCTGGGTCTAAACTATTACTCCGACCTTCACCTTTATTAGCAAAATACTTAATCATCATTACTCGTACAGTTTTATAGAAATTGTCTGTTCAATCACGAAGTACTCCAAATTTGCTTTAACAATAATTTTCTTCATAGCATGTATTCTTCTTTTTAGACAAACAGGTTTAAGCCATACAAAGTAATGGCTATCATTTAAAAAGTTCTGCCATCACAATTTAAAATTAGCATTCCAAAGGCGATAGTGTAAGAGTGGCAAGAATAGATTTAGAAGAGAAAACAACTCTGAATGTGAATTTTTTACACTATTAGCTGAGTTTCTTATAGGATTTTAAAATGTACAGGGTAGTCAGCTAGTCAGCCCTACTAATAACAGTTAATAAAAATTCTCTAAATGCTCGCTATAAAAAATTTTACTGGTCGCACTGATCTCGCTTTTTATAAATTATATTTTGAATTCTCTGATTGTGAACCATTGTATCAAGTTTGGCACGCTTTCTCATAGCAATCTTGTTTCAAATACTAATCCCAAACCTTTGCAGTTACATATTTAATTTTAGTAAAAGTATATGCAAAATGTCTATTTATAATAATGTCATAGTAAAAATTTTATTTCAAACAACTGCTTTGCAACTTTATCATTTACAGCTGAATGTAGCTTTTGTAGTTACACATTAAGTGCATTTGATTTTTGTTAAACTTTGATAAAAATGTATTACATGTGCCAGGCTGATAGCAAGTGGTAGGCAACTCTCATCACTTTTCATTGTTTATAAGCTGATTTTTAATACCCAGGCAATGTCGGGTAACACAGCTAGTCTATATACGTATGTATTTCTCAAAGTATGTGTGTCTCTCCAGCTATAGCTATTATTAGAATATCTTAGCTGGACAATGCTTACGCAACGTCATGGCTTATCGTCATTCGAAGCTTTGCGCTTATTAACCAGCTTACTGGAATTTTCCATTGGCAATGTGCCAGGCTCATAGTTTGAAAGTTACAGTTTCTGGAGAAAGTTTTAAAACCTTTACAGCTGTTTTTATTTTTCTCTCAATTTATTTCAAATACACAAAACACTTCTCTCATGATATGTAGTTTGAAAGTTAGAATGGCAAATGTTGTTATATGTTAAATACACATCAATTTTCTGTCCAAAGACTTTTGTATTACCCGGGCAACGCCGGGTAGCACAGCTAGAGGACATATAAAGGTAAACATGTAACATTGTTAAAATACAGAGGGTTGTCATATCAACTGGCTATCTTAGATATTAAATATGATCAAAGGGAGCAGATCAACATGCAGTTGAGTTGGTGTAAATGAAATGATTTCAAGCAGAAAGCTTCTCCCATAACCGACCTTTTTCCATGGATGAATCTTCTGATGAAGTGTCTTCAGGTTCCATAATCAAATGATCCTCCTCCCCTTCTTCTTCTTCCACCTCATCATGCATATCCAACTCTACCTCAAGGCTATTATAGGGCTCATCTTCTTCAGCCGACATTTCAACAGGTGGCTGAAGGTATGGTGGCACAACATGAGGCTGATTTTGTTTGGCTATTAATGCTGCCAGAGCGTCTTCCTCATCATCAAACTGCAAACATGACCTTAGATACCGTCTCTCTTTTACCAACTGTTATTTAAACTATATTAGTTTTGCAGAACCATTCTTTAGTAGCTAGAAAAAAGGATACATATGCCGTCATCAAAACAGACGTTAAAAGCAAATACGAGACTAAAAGTTTAAATTCAAGTTATAGGTGCATTAGGATATGATTAGGATATGATTCTGTCATCTATTATAGCTAAATAGGCTTCTAAGTGTTTAATGTTGCTAAGTTTAAAACGGGAACATGATCAAACTGGCATTTGCTGACCTTTGCGTATATACTGTCAGCAAACGTTTATCATAATATTCAAGAGATAATAACAAAAAGATCATTATCCTTCAATTTCAATTTTGAATGCCACTCTTCTAATTAGCATGGAGAGGTTACAGACTTAGTAGCTTGCATTATCAAAATCAAAGGATTGTACTAATGGGATATGTATTTACAGTACTAGTTTATTATACTGCGTGCATGCTATAGTAAGCAAATGCTATTAGTTAGTATTGAGTAGAAATTATCAATAACTAGCAATAACTACAAACCAGAAATAGCTAATTACTAGCAGCAACTAGTAACTAGCAATAAATATTAACTAGCAATAATTACTAACTAACAATAACGACTAAATAGCAATAACCATTAACTAGCAATAACTGTTAGTTAGCAATAACTACTAACTAGCAATAACTACTAACTGGCAATAACTACTAACTAGCAATAACTACTAACTAGCAATAACTACTAAATAGCAATAACTACCATGTAGCAAAGACTTCTAGCTAGCAATTCATTAGAAAGCAACAGTTTACATTTAGCAATGAATGAATGAATGAATGAATGAATGAATGAATGAATGAATGAATGAATGAATGAATGAATGAATGAATGAATGAATGAGTGAATGAATGAATGAGTGAATGGATGAATGAATGAATGAATGAGTGAATGAGTGAATGAATGAATGAGTGAATGGATAAATGAATGAGTGAATGAATAAATGAATTAATGAATTAATGAATCTAACGTTGTTTGCTAATGTCAATTTTAATGAATCACCATTTGTGGAACTTTGAAAGTAGTCATTTCTTTTGGCTGCTCATCTAGTTCAGCATAGGGAGTTGTCTCAGCTGGGATATAGACTGAGTCCAGCTCTTCCTCGTATGCTTCTGCAATCAGTTTGTCTACCAGGTAGTTGAAAGCCTGCAATATAAAATGTTGTCTGCATCCAAATTATATGACAAAAATAACTCCTGACTTGTTATTATTCTGCAGTAATGGTAAATCTTATGTGTTCTTCTATTTATATTAATTACATTGTCTATTGTTTGTCTGTCCAGCTATAGTGATAAAGTTTTGGGAACAAAAAATTTGCTTCACAGAGGATTTGAACTCAGAACCTTTAGGTCTGCAGACTAGCGGTCTAATCCACTGATAGTAGCACACTTTAAGTTCATGACTGCGTTGTAGATCATTATACGTTATGTGACAAGCTAGCTTCAAATGGAGGACACGGCTCTTATTATAGTAAGTTACTAGCTTTACTAGCTTAAGTTACTCAAAATCATTGGGTAATTATTTTATTATCGTGTAACGCCGCACATTCACCTAGTAAAATATAATTATTTTATTAGCTAGATGTGGGTAAATTACTGTTTGAGAATGATGAATGCTTGTTTGTCGCACATAGACATCAATTACTAGTTGCCCATTTTAGCTTGTGCTTAGTGGTAGTGTTAGCTGATCAAGAGTAGACAAATGCTGATGTCATTTATAACATTACTATCATTAAGCCCTGCGTTGCATAGGAATTTTTGTGTGTAGATCTTCAATGCAAATTGCCACACTGCTGTTTAAGTAACAATCCATGAATGCTTTCGTCGAGGGCAATTGTCCTTAATATGATGCAAAGGCGCATTATTGAGCTTTCAATCAGATGGGTGCTGAAGAATCTGGCTTTTTGGAACCGTGTGTAAACTCATAGCATTTACACAAACTAACGAGCACCTGCACACACCACACACTACACACACACGCAATGACAAAGTATGATTTATTTTTCGTATATTGACAAAATAGTAGTGTAAGTTAGCACAACACGAGCAGATAAACCTGGCTCACTTACAAACACTGTTAAAGACTAGACTGGAAGCGATCAGCTTATAGTCATGAAAACAGGTAAGTCTAACTTACCTCATCAAATGCCCATTTCTCCAAACCAGTCAACAATTCATTTACTTCTTCTTCTTTGATCTCATCACTGATATCCTAAACACAAGGTCAGCAAAGTGTAAAAAAGCGAGGGACAGATCAGTGTACTATAAAATGCATAAATAAACACTACATTAAAAATTGACCACTTTAGTTAAACTAAGAAAAGCAAGAAAAATTCTTAGTTTACCAATCTCCCGTAATCATGAACTGTATTTATAGCTCAATGTTTATGCCTCTGTCTATTTATAGCGATGAAGTTTTGGGAACAAAAAATGCACTCCGTACTGGATTTTAACTTACCACCTGCTGTTTTGGAGGCGGCGAGCTCTCCCATTAGACTATGTGCCTAGCTGATCACCACAGTTAATAATGGGGAAGGTATTCATTACATCGGTTTAGATTAATGTAATAAAATAGCTTATAAGTAGTTGCAGGCAATGTGTAGAGTAAAGCTAGTCTTTTTTGTCATAAGAGCAATGTCATCCATCCAACACCATGGTTAGGGGTTTGGAAAACACCACTGCGTTGAATGAGATTTGAACTTTCAACCTTCAGCATGGTAGACCAGCACCTTAACAACTGCCCCAATCAGCTACCTCTTGACCTTCCAGAATAAATGTGCATATGACTAATTATTTTGCTATAGAGCTAGTAGTTGCATTGAAGCACCTTATCTTTATTCTTATCCAAGTTATTACAATTTGTTTATTTCTCAACTATATATAATATTGACACTAATTTTACTTGAAGTTTATGTATGCATATAGCACAGCCTAATTTCAAATCAAATTCGGGCAGCAGCATTTAAAAAGTTTCAAAATGTCATAGAAGTTGTCTGTTCTTTGCAACCAAATCATTAAGGAGCATGCAACTCCCTTTGGAGAGACACCTTTCTTAAGCGGAATGGTTTGTATTGAACCAGAGGAGATTAGCCTGAGTAAAGAATTATAAGAATATTGATTTGGCTATATGGAGGTTGTGTGGGCTGCAGTTCATTATTGCTCAATTCCCTGGTGATTACACAGCATTGTGTTGTGTAACTCTTTCCCTTCAGGCAAGTCTAGCTTAGCCCTCTGTCTCCACACTAAGGAGGCCATCTTTAAACATGATAACATTAAAGTGACCCTTTCGTAGGAGAAAGCTGCAGTAAGAGGTTAAAATCTCCAAGCTCATCCATGTAGCACAATTACTTCTCTGATACTCCTAAGCAATTTTACAGAAGAGCTTGCTTCAGTGTATACGATTAACGATGTTGGTTTAATGCCATTCAAAGTGAAAGCTCTTAGAGGTTATCTGCTCTTAGCAATAATTCAATAACACTGATGCAGTTGTTAACACTCAAAATTATGTGAAACTAGTACTCTGGGAGTCTGGTGCTGTGTGGGAGACCATCATGTATAGTGACTATCTTCACTAGTGCTGGGCACTAAGGCTATGCACTAGTGCTGGGCACTAAGGCTATGCACTAGTGCTGGGCACGGGTAATAAAACTCGTTGAACTTGCAGGTTTATCTTCTCTTGAGTCAAATATTGAGTAATAGAAGTTTTGAGCATTTCAATTTTGCGAATTCAGGTTTTGGTACATGGACTCGTCAAGTAGAGTGGACAAAAACTCGGTCTATTGTGCCCTGTGCTCTAAGCGCTGTTTAACAACCTGCCTGTTAAAGCTGCGAGCACGAATATCTCTTGATAGAAAATGGTAAAAAATAATAAATCAATTGAATAGAATTATTATTGCATTGTAAATTTTAAAATATGTCTGATGTTTGGAAATTTTAGACATAAAACCAGTATTAACAAACTTGATACCTGAAAACCCGTTGGCCGAGAAATACTTGTGCCAAGCACTAATCTGCACATTATTTCCCATGCAGTGAGGTGGTGAATTGGTGTAAGAGTTAAAGTGTTGCCTTAACAAGCTGGATGTTGGGAGTTTAAATATCGCTTAGTGTAATCTTTTTTCTACATTCAACCAGGGCTTGAGACAGACGAACAGACAGACATGACTATTATTATAGTAAAGATTTAGAACTCTGTACAAATATAAATATTTTATAAGAAATTAAAGAATTGTTAAACATAAATATTGTTATCGCAGTGATAACATTAATATTGTTGCCTATAGCTATAAAAAAATCATCTGCTTTATCTTATGTCTAGCCTGTTGTTCTTGCTTGTAGCTATTGGTTCAACAAATGCTTATACGCTCAAAGTTCCGGCATTATTTGTTCGGTATCTGAGGCTAAAGATAGAAAAACTACATGGCATACAGAGAATTTTGCTTCTATGCTTAAATTAAACATGAAAACAAAAATATGCAGCTGGCTTTACTACCCATGACCTCTGACCTGTGTTGATCTACTGATAGTTGAAAATTGAAAGCAGCTGCTGTTTTGCAAAGCTTTGTAACAAATGCATAATACCTTATTTGGACATTGTTGAAGGTAGCAGATGATGAGCATAAACCTCACAAACCGCTTCGAAGTTGACTCGTCGAACATTTAAACAGAAAGTTTGACCATGTTGATTTTTATAATGGTATTTACTATTTAGTCTTTGAGCTATTGAGCACAGTGTGCCTTTTTGTAATTGTGATGCGTGATGAATGTCTTGTGGCCTCGGGTATTACTTGCTCACTTCATCACAAGGGATATAACTTCCTATTCCCAGAGGAAATTAATATGAATTTCTTATTTTCTGATTATTCAACGAATATGATAATTTTCTGCCATGTTCATCTTCGTTATCTTTGGTCAACAATAAAACTCAGTTAAACAAACATCCATTCCGCCTTTTATCTGTATTTTACCATTAAAAGCTTATCTAGCTCAGAAAGTCATCTGCAATATACCAACTCAAGTCTTTGCTGCGTATATTCTGTACAGCCTCGGTTCCTTGTATTTAGTTAATCCGTTACAAGCTGAAATAATGTCACTGAATTTAATAGAACAGACAGTGTTTGTACTAACCATAAAATTTTAACATTTTTTCCATAAAAAAATGCTCTATCAGCAAAAAGTCTATTTCAGTCAAAAACAGAAATGGCCAACTAAATATGACAACTCGTGCCATTCAAAACTAGAAGGCAAATTAAGATTGCTGTGGTCTTGGCTTTTTTGACTGTTTTTTAAAGCGTTACTTGGCATAATTTTCATCTCCAAAAAAAAATGTATTTCATAGTTTGCATAATTTGAAAAAAAAATATACGACAACAAGTTTCACTTGTCAGATTTTTTTTTTAATTTTGTAAACAATTTAAAAAAAAATTTTCCCTTCTCAAAAGTTTCACTTTCGGGAAAGACTTACTGAATAATTCTGATGTAGTTCAGCAGTGGGATGAATCTAGCGCTATTATTAAGTGTGTCAGTAAAATGAAAAAGTAACTGGCTGTCTTTCAGCAATATCTAGTTGCATCTAAAAGTCATACTGTTTAGCAAACAAAAAATAAGAGTATTAGAAACAGCCCTTGTCCTTGCATTATTCCTCATTGTGTCTGTACGGAAAGTGTATAGAAATAATATGACTACACGTTAGTTCAGAATGCAGATCCTGCTGATGCCAGACAATGTCTCTACATGCAGTGATGCTGACTACAAAGCTAGATATAGAATTAAGCAGAGATGTTTTGACAGCAGTATGCATCTGTGTGATAACAATATTAGTGATGCAACAATAACTATGCAATTATTAACAATTCTTCCATTTCCTATGAAATATTTTTATCTGCACAAATATAGAAATCTAAATCTTTACTAAAGCAAAACCCCTGTCTGTCTGTATGAAACCAAGGTTATATGCCGAAAAAAGATTGTATCATTTAGGATTAGAACTCGCAGCATGCTGGACCAAAGCTAGCTTTTCATGATACTCTATGTTCCATTGAAGAAGCATAATCAAGTCAAATCATCTGACTGTCAAGATAAGTATTACTATTATCATATGTCTACCGCATTTGCTATTGTGTACTTATAACAAGAAGACAAGAGAAAACAATTCCATGATTTACCTCATCAAAAGGCTTGTAGCCATCATCGTTTTCAGGCTCCTCAGTCTGTCTCCATGCCTCTGATCGCTTTTCAAAAGAGTTTTCTTCTCCTTGTGGGTTTTCAAAGAAGATTACTTCACCAGCTCTTTTATCTGCAACATTTAATTTTTCGATGAGAACATTTTTTAGGTTTTATGTAATAAAATTATTAGAAACTTTTTCTGAATATTGTGCGGCCTTCACTAGGAAAGCTAGTTAGCCTTACTACCTAGTAAACAAAGCCCGTATTATGTAAACCAAACATTCAATAAACATTTATATATATAAATAAATAGGCATATATTAATGAATAAATAAACATATATATATAAATAAATAACCATAAATAAACATATATATAAATAACCATAAATAAACATATATATATATATATATATATATATATATATATATATATATATATATATATATATATATATATGTCTCTGGCGCAAAGATGCGCCTGAGACCATCCAACACATCATCAGTGGATGCAAACTGCTGGCAGCAAACGCATACACTGATTGGCATAATCATGTCGCAGGTGTTGTGTATAGATGTCTATGTGATGAGTATGGCCTTAATAAACCACAACACTGGTGGGAAGCTTCTGGTAAGGTCAATGAAAATGACTGCGCTAAGATCCTCTGGGACTTCTACATCCAAACTGACGAGCATGTCTTGGCAAACCAACCAGATATAGTGGCGGTGGACAAGGAGAATAAGAGGGCTACTATAATAGATATAGCAATACCCAATGACTACAATATAGCCAGCAAAGAAAAAGAAAAGGTAGAGAAATATCTCCCTCTTGGAGAAGAGATTGAAAAATGCTGGGATGTAAGAACAACTGTAATTCCAGTAGTCAAAGGGGCACTGGGCGCAATAACACCGGCGCATAAAATGTGGCTTGCCCAAATACCGACAGCAATCAACTCAGGTGAGTTGCAGAAAAGTGCGCAATTGGGAACAGCTAAAATCTTGAGGCGAGTGCTCAAACTTCCAGGTTTCTGGTGGGAGACCCAATTTAGAGCAGAAATTACCACCCATATAGGTTAACCAGGGTTAAGAAACAATTATATATATATATATATATAACAGAACTAGACAATTTTTATAACTAAGCACCACCTCCATGCTGTATCGTAACCAGCAAACGCAGCCCGACAAGCACCAAGCGAGAAGCAATGCTGTAGCAGCCAAATAAGATTTTAGTTTTAAAACTACCTAGTTGTTCTATTGATAAATTCCTTATACTAATATCCCATTGAAGCTGGATTTAGCACAGCTTATGTGGCACAGAGCTGGTACACGAACATGTTACGCTTTCTTTTCTCAATGGATTCTCAAAGAGCTAAATGCGTATTACGGTTTATAGCATTGAAAAGCAAATCAATATTCTGAGGAAGGTGCTAGGCTGCTGTCAGCCTTTGCCAGTCTAAACTCGAGCAGATGAGATAGCTGCCAGTAAAGAGAGCAATCGATGCTTGTTAGTAATATAAGACAAGATAAAGCTAGGGCTAATGGCACATTCACTCCATGGAAATATTAAACAATCAATATTTGTATTATTAATGTTTACTAAAATAGAATTATCTGTTGCAAATGGGATCCTTCGTCTTGCGATTTTCTATTGACATCATAAAAGGGCGTAAGGGCAGGTTTTCCTCTTGAGATTTAAAAGCAACTTTTCAAATAGTGACTGCGTAATGTCACACTGAATCAATGGCAGCAGCAAGGCAGTTACTAGATACTGAACTGTCTATTGTGTGACAGACATCTCCATCCGCCTCAGTGTCAAGAAACTTTAGCATTTGCGTCAGCGCAGGGAGTGAACAGCCGAGTTACAAAGTCTCAGAGCTGACAATGACATTGTGTGATATTTATTTTGTACCAAGACCTACAGGAGCTGTTTTGGTTTCCATCTAGTTATCTAAAATACAGTTGAATGAAGTTATTTTGTTTTGAGATTGGCTTTATATTTTAAAGACTGGTTCACACTATATTGCAGTATTCCAGCATTAGTTCTACAATATATCGGTGAACAGTCGTGATAAAATTGTTTGAACTATTACGAACCGATCCGCGTTTAAATCAGAGATTAGTCTCTGAGATAGCGTTCTTATCACACAATGAAATGATAAAACATTATAGTCCCTCAGCAACTATTATAAAGTGCATCTTAGATTGAACAACTTGCGGCAGCCAATCACAATCACATTGAATAATCTGTTTTGGATGCTTGGCAAATTATCATGAAAGTTTAACGGCTGCACTGTTTCCCAACTTATCTATAACATGTATATTGCCTCTGCAACTTCATCGATATATGGTACAAATGTCAGAAAGAAATAGCGGAGCGAACAACCCATACATACAGCAAAGAGGTGTGAAAATACGTTAAAACCTTTTTATGTATTTGGTTCAGTTCATGACGCTATTCCAAAACCTAAAGATGAATGTTTCATATAAATGCATCTACTGAGTTAAAAAATAGTCGTTCTACAAATTTATGTAGAAAAGTTATATGTAAAAATTAAATTATGTGAAAAAATTTAAATAATAATGATCCGTAAAAATGTTATGCTTACTTTACTGTAGTGACACATTAACTTAAAAATATAGGCTTGCTCTTACATCGGCTTGAAAAGAGAAGCAATCAAAATGTGTGGCATAATATACCTGAACTAGCACCTAATTTATATTTTCTTTTAAATAAATATGTGTTTTTGCCTTTTGATTTTAATTCCAATGTTTTTGCATCTATTTACAAAACTGCATGTTTTAAAAATTTTTAAAAGTGGTATGATAAATACTATATAGAGTTAAATATTTCCTCAAATTTTATATTGTTTGTTTAAAAATTCATATTTAGTAGGTCAACATAGAGTAGACAAGGATAGACAACTCCCACGAAGCGTTTCTTAAATCAATAGTAAAATTTCAACATAAAATCAATGAAGACCACCCATATTTGGCTTGAGAACTGAAAACGTCAATTTTCAACTTCAAAGAGCGTGCATAAAATGACGTAAGGTGATGCAAGTCTGCTGTTGATGAGCTTGGACAGCAGATAATAATAATAACGCTTACAAGTGCTAACAGAGATGCAATAAAATACTCGTTATCTATCAGCCTCTTGACTTTTAGTCGATTTTAAAGATGTTTAACAGCGGAGATTGACGGGAAGTTTAATGCAAGATGAGAGAGGTTACTTCACTTCAAATGCTAAAGATATTAGTGAAGGCCATTTATGAGCTGAATGATTTCAGCTTGTGTAGTTACTATAAGGTTTGTATTTATCCATAACAAGTTCACACGAAAGAACGCTTTACTAACGAGATTTTAAATGACTGATGTAGAGCACTAGTACTCTGACAGTCTGTTACACTGTGAGAGATTGTCAAGAGTGTCAAAAAAGTACACAGAATAAGTATGTGCGCAAGTTTTCCAAAATTCTGCAACGGTTAATGGTGAAGTGTTGGGATGGTAACACGAGCGTGACGATTTGAAATCTCACTAAAAGCAATCTTTTTTCCAATTGTGGCGATGGACAGACTGACGGACGAACAGACACAGTCCTTATTATAGTAAAGATTATATTAGTTGGCCAATTTTAAAAATGGCTTCTGAATAATTAATGATTGATAACATTTTCTATTCACTGATGTGTTATTTGATCTACACTCTTAGCAAATGAATGTTACAGACATGATACAGCTGAGAGCAGTGCAAGTTGAAAGTAATCAAACTAATTTACACTTGAATCACTGTTTGTTCGACTGAAGTAAAACCGTTGAGTGTTTTTTTTTCAGACAAATGTATTTTTATATCAACTGATTAAAAACAGGTCTTTTTATTACTTGCGGTTTTGGTCATAGGCTTGCAGTTAATGGGAATTCTTTTGGCAAATCTGTCAAATGGAGGCGTTACTTGTATACCATCTTATTGAGTTCTGTTTTCTTACACTGTATTTGTAAAGACCCTTGTTGTGTTTGCTAAAATTGTACACAAGTGGTTTACATGTAGCAAAAACTCCAACAAAAAAAATGGTTTTCCATTTGTTGAAGTAAAGATACAGATTTTAAAAGAATTAGTAATTTTCTGATCAAAATTCTTTGAGGAGTATTTACTTAGTTATGCAATCTTTTTTCAATTTTCGGACTATATTTTATCCAAAAAAAAATTTTTAGCTTTCCTTTTAGGAAACCTTTAAGGTCAAATGAAAAGCTAAAAATTTGGCTAAACATTTTGTCCAATTACCATGGCAGTCTCAAGTATTGTGAGAGATTGTCAGATGATCCAACAAACCATAGAGAATAATTCTGTGAACAACTATTTGGCCACATCTGATGCGGCCAACTGGTGCAGATGTTACTGTGTTAGGCTGCTAAGCTGAACACGGTGAGTTCTAATCCTACATGATGCAATTTTTGTTTCCCAGCCTCTAATTGTTGCAATGACAAACACAGCTTTTATTATAGTAAAGATGGTTAAATTTGTTTCTTTATTAATACTAATTTTGTAGTCAGTACATTAAATTTGTGTGAAAAAAAAATGTTGATTTACAAAAAAATTCATTACATTGTTTTTCTTTTGGCACGCCATAAAAGCATAATTTTGTTAATGATCATCAATGCCAATAAAAAGCTATACAGAGAGATCTAAGAAATCTAACCTGCAACCAGCTAAAAATCATACAATCCAAAGCTTGTAAACAGTTGGAGTACAGTCTATCATCACTGTTTTAGAATAACAGACCATAAAAGCTCAGCATGTGATGCTTCTAAAAATATTGATTTTCGTCTGTCCAACCATTAGCTTATTAGTAGTAGAGATGGGCAGAGGATCAGATAGAGCTGATATGCCACTAAGGCTCAATAGACCTGATCTCGCTGTCGGTAAACCAAAAGGGCATCCAGGGTGCAATAATACCAGGGAATAAATAATGTGATATTTCACAAAACTAAAAACAGCAATATTTACAATAATAAGAGGCGTGTCTGTCTGTGTGTCTATATGTCCGGAGCCACACCAAGAATGTTAGAAAAGAAGATTATCTCGCACAGGAATCAAACATGCATATTATGTTTTTTAGCCAGGCATGTTACCAACTACACCTCTCGACCCTATTACAAAGCTGAGGAATAGTTGTATGAATAGCTATTACCTTGCAAAAATCTCTTGTGGCATATGGAATTGCCAGCGCACAAATGTAAATAGTTTTTAACACCTTTCACTGTCTTTGAGAAAAATTGTTTTGAAAACCGACTTTTTTGAAACTAGATCAACTGTTCTGTCGGGTAAAAATAAACAAACTTTTTGGCACATGAGTTGTTTCTAAACTCATGTAATACTATTTAGTAGCTTACATATTATTAAACTGTTTAAAAAATTTTAGTATCAAAATTTTAAACCAATTTTAGCTGAGCTTTATCAAAAACCAATAAAAGTAATGATTAACTTGACTCGAAAGTAAACTAATACCAGAATAGACGGTATTAGTTTACTTTCGGAAATAATAGTTTACTTAGCCGGAAATAACAGATATTGATTTTTAAAATGATAATATTATAATATAATAATAGTATTATATTGCTGTGCTTCAGGCTTTATTATTTTTCCTCTTTCAGATTTATCCTCACACAAAAAACTTTTCATTTTTAAAACTTCTAATAAATAGCTTCAAAATGAAATAGAACTTTATTTAGAGATTACTCACCTCTTCCAGCATCATTGTTGTTTTCTAATGCTGCTGGTGCTGCTGAGGCCATAACCAGGAAGCAATATAGAAGGACAGCAGGTTTCATTCTGTTCATGTTTAGCTCCACACTCAATTGTTGTCAACTGTAAAAAAATTATTGTGATGAACTAACGTCAGCACTGTCAATGCAGTGAGTTAAGCCGCTACCAGCTTCATTTCACTACTTTTATATAGTATAACATTTTTACTATAATAAAAGTTGTTTCCGTTCGTCTGTTTTTGAAAAATACGCTATGAACTGCTAAAAAAGACTGCAACACTTCAATCTAACCCGGATATTTAGATGCTAAGCACCCAGCTAACTGCGTCACTCAGTCACCTCATTGCATCGTGGTATTATTATACATATACACATATATTTAATTGTTCTATATATAAATAAACTACACCAACATGCAAGTAAATTGACGTACAACCACCGTCCCAGAACGCATTAAGCTCGTAAGTCAAGATGAGATTGTACTGTAAAACCTCTATTTGAACGCCACCTTTAATACAACTCCACTATAAGGAAAGGCTTGAAGAATAGAGAGTCATGGCGTTCAATTATAGGTTTCGCAGTGTCATCACACGCGACCGACAATCTGGCATGACGCACGGAACGGACAGCGTACTAGTGATTATAATTGCAGAGATTAAACGCAAGGGTAGCAATAGATCAAGTTTTTATCAATGTGTGAGGTCTTCCTATAGATGACCTGAAACTTTATTGGGGGAATAA
The DNA here is from genome assembly GCF_963576615.1 of Watersipora subatra. NCBI lineage: Eukaryota > Metazoa > Bryozoa > Gymnolaemata > Cheilostomatida > Watersiporidae > Watersipora > Watersipora subatra. The sequence continues at coordinate 25,973,928 of NC_088716.1, forward strand.
CTAACCACCTACTGTGACATTGTGACCTTGGAAATGGCCTCATTAATTGATCAGAATACAATATACTATGGTTCGTAATTTACCATAGTAGAAGTGTGACTGAGGAGTATCAACAGACAATTTTGTCATATTTTCTGTACGCTCTTAGAAAAAATTGAAGCATGCCTTTGCAAGAATTGATTAAAAAGCCACGCTGTTTAAATATACAGCGATCTTGGCCTTGAAACAGCATTCGAAACATTTCGATTGCCATAAATCTGAGTGCATGATTTATCGAATGGAAATATTACATGGGGTGACATGGTTTTACAAAGTCTAGTTGTTCCTGTTAGCAAACGTTTGAATAGAAGAAGTCGGACACATTGACTAGTTGATTTTTTTGTTAAGCTGTAGTTACGCAGGAGGATGCTTGGTTTTGCTGCTTGAACCTTTATGTATTTCACTGTGCTATGCACGCTCTTTTGATGGAATCAATACCAGGAGCAGCATGCTGGTGCTTATTTGAAATGTTTTTGCGCCAGTGACATCTCATTGGTCTATTTTGTCAAAATTTAGCACAATTTTTTTGTTTTAAAAGGTTACCAAAAACAAAACATTAACTTTTTTTTGACTACAAGTAAAGTTAACTTGGTATGAATAGCTTTTAGAGGATAACTAAATTGGACAACATCCCGCAAGCAGAAATATCATTAAACATTATAAAAAATGTAAACTTGTTTGAATGAATGATGCAGCCACTAAAAAACATCAGTACAATACTGTTTCCTAGCTCTGGTGTGCTAGAACATCAGCCTGTGTAACTATGGTTTTAACCATTTGAATGGCTGACATCATTTCTCTAATAATTAAATTAGTTCCTTTGCTCTATATTCTCACTTCATTTCACAGAGTCATTAGCAAATAGACACATAGTGATGTCACGGTTCATGCTGATTAGCAGCTTCTCGAAAGCTTGCCAAACTTATTTCACCAAAACAAAATAAAAATGCTTTTAGAAAACCGCTGACTAAAGCGGCCGCAGACGTAAGTTTATTATTACCAATTAGAACTTTTACTCAAGGTGCAATGTTAAAGTTCAGCGTCCAATGGAATAGATTAGCAATTAAAATTAATCTTTTATAACTTGATTCTGTTGCGGATGTAGAGACTTAGAACGGTATTGGATAAGATTCACTTGGCAAAATATTATGTTTTGGTTGGCTACTGAATCTTGTGTGGCGTGTGACTTATATATCAATATAAGTTAATATATTTTTTAGTATAAAATAACTAGCCTCGATGAACCCAAAACTTTCTTAGAGGCAAATATAACAAAACACTTTGGTGAAAACGATTAATTTGTCACACGATAGGTAATTCTGAAGTCACAACATAAATTTTCACAAAAAAAGGCCCTGACATCTCTCACACATTGTACCTTTCACATATCCTTTGATAGAGACACGGTGTTTGATAGGGACACTTATCTGCGTACTAAGACTATTGCTACATCTCCTCATGATTTGAGGTTGCCACAGTACATTTGAAATTTTGTAATGTCTGCGAAATATATGCCGGCTGAGTGATACAAATATATGTCATAATATATATGTCTTACATGTATATGTGATAGATCTTGCAAAATGTTCATACTGTGACAGACTAAACAACATATTGTTCCTGTAATTAGCTCTACGTCCACATGAACGGATGCATGGTGTACACATATGTGGACATGGTAAAAAATATTTATTGTCATTGAGCAATTTAAAATTTGCTAATATCAGTACAAACTAGTCTTAAAGCTGATCGTAAAATCAAATTTTGTAGTGGTTTGGTTAACTAGAAAGTAATTCATGCTAGAAAGGGTTGAGCAGTGAATTAGAGAACTCTCTCGAAATATTTTTGAGAGGATTTCCAGGGAGCAGTAACTCTAATAGATATACTCGCCGTGTACTAGCTGTAGCATTGCGTGTATTGCACTATGAAACAAACTTTTCAATCAAAGTGATTTTGATCAATAAAAAAGTTAACTGTTCGTAATATCTTGCAAAACATCTTTTTCGTTAACAACACGTAGTAATAAAGATTTTAAAAATTTCCCTTCTATAGTCAACTAACTCCAGTTAGACCAGCAAATACAAGGTCATACACATTTTTTAGCAAATATGATTAAAGGGCATTATATATTACCGACGCCATTGTAGACAGCAAAGTTGCGAGTTGGGACAACAGCAGATTGAAAACCGCAACTAACGCAATTGATGAAACAATTGGCTTTTGATGGAGTGAATAGTTACGACAGAAATTCATTTGCTGTCAAAGCATGCCTTGGCTCAAGCTTGTCTTGAGATTAATTTTTGTTTATACAAAAAACAATCATGTAATTTTCACCTTGTAAGCTTTCAAAAATTACGTTCAGAATTTTGCAATTTTCAGCAACATTTTGATAATTTAAAAGCGGCATTGGGTGAAAGCTGGCAAGTTTTTGCTTCATGATTTCCAATTACGTCATGCAGTAAACAGTTTAATTAATTATGCAATGGGAGTAATTCTGAGGCAGCTAGCTGTGCTTTCACAAAGAGAGTGCAATGCTAAGGTGGAGAGATATTGTACTGAATGACTCCTACCACATCCGGCGCCCAAAAGGGTGTCTTTTTTAATTTAAACCGATGAGATTAAGTTGCAAACTCGGCATTTATCTATGCTTTGAAAAACCAAAAAGTCAAGAGCCTTCTGATAAAAAGCATTCAGGTTGGCAAACTTAATTCTGTTGCAGATGCAGCGGAGGCTTAGATAGAGCCAGCATTGGACAAGATTTAATCGGCAAAATATGCTTTGATTGGTTACTGAATCTTGTGTGTAGCGTGTGGCTTTAAAAATGTAGCTATGTATATATTAGTATTTTATCATATTAATATACCATTTTAGTAGTAAAGAACTAACATCCACCCTTTTAAAGCTTTTTAGAGATAAATGACAAAACACTTTGATGAAAACATTAGATTTGCTCAATAAGCTACAACGAAACTTATTACAAAGAAAGGCTCTAACATCTCTCGGACATCGTAACCTTTCAAAAATGTGGATGTTGTCTTTGGTAACCAAAGACCTTGACCTTGACCACAAGATGCATGCCAATATATTCATATTTGTTTAACTTTTCTATGTGACTAATAATCGGCAGCATAATAAACTAATAATCGGCAGCATAATAAACTAATAATCGGCAGCAAAAAAAGCTGTCAGCCGACCAACTAGCAGACCTTAAGTGTAGGTTTTTTGTTATGGCAGCTCTATACTATTGCAAAAAGATTGCTCTGTTTGTCACTGAGTAACATACCTGTGTTTAAATGCTGTCCACTGCTCCGACCAAATGTTATTGTAACTCTTTCGTGTAAACAAGTGGAGAGGCGCACACCTAGGTCTCTATCTACCTGCGTCACTTTCTATTGATTACCAATAGTCCACAAGCAGCTCTCCCTAGCCTGGGGACCAAAGCAATTAATCGGCACAAATCATAGTTTATTCATAGTTTTCTGGCATTGAAGAGAAATCTTCTATCTTGTTTGTCGACATGAGATGTAACAGTGTCTAAAGACTACACCTATATCTGGTGACTGAATAATACTTGATGAGGCCCTTGGGAACTCGTTCGGATGCCCATCAGACTAGCTCAGGTACAACGGCGGTCTTGGAGTGTTTAGAGGAAGCAATAATGTTGGACTTCCGGGCTGATGCATTTTGAAATTGTTAACTGAGGTTATTAGTAAAAAAATCTGATGTTCATGTATTTTAATCAGTCTGTGCAGGAGATGATAACTACCACTATAAGAGCCGTGTACATCCATCCAAAGCCAATCTAAAAGCGTTAAGAAAAAATATTACACCGCACAGGAATTGAACCCCCATATTCAGACCCCAGTCAGGCGTGCTACCATCAGTGCCACATGACCACCTTTCCACATTTAAGATAATTGTGCACATACTTACTACCCATGATGATCTGTCACGGCACACAGGACTTTCAGTGTCCTAATTGTTTAATAATATTTCAACCAACAATTTTTTTCACACAAATGTTGGTCAATGTACAAGCAAAGCCTAGTCAGTACTCAACAGTTTTACGGTTAACAATTTTCTTTTATCTCGAACTCTCTCCCCAGAAGCCATCATTGATAAAAATAATCTAACATTGCCAATGAGTGACCGTTTTGGCCTCACTCCCGATCAATAAGAGTTCAGAGAACTCAAGCAATGCTATTCAGGAACAATAAGTAGATTAGCTTAATACTCCAATGCCACCCACGCAGGGTTTTAGAAATCTGTGTTTTTATTTGACACAAGAATTCATTTAGCTGATGTACAAAAACTTGAAAGCTACTGTACATCCTTTATAAAGACACATCCTTATTCAATTAAACAAATTTTGTATCTCTCATGGTGGTTGACACACAAATAGTAGTGTAAAGGACACACTGCGCAGCCTACTGCTCGCAATATACCTTTTTGACATTTTTTGAGAGATTACACACACACACGATAATTATTCCGGCAGTCAGAAAATTTTTCTACAAACTCAATCATAGTCATTTTATACATAGAGTGATGATGATGAGCTGATCCTCACGATTCTCCGACATAGTTGTCCGAGTCTCACAGAAACCTATCGAATAGTTTTCAAAATTTAGAGAGCTATGACTGTCAATTAATGCAAGTCAAGCGTATACATGTCTAAGCATTCGGTCTTCTGGACTACACCACCCTGCAATTCAAGGGCATAATTTAATTTTGTGCTTGTTTTGTCTCATCTCTTATAATACAAGTACCGCTGCATCAAATATATGTAATTATAGAGAAATATCGTGACCAAATTGAAAAATTATTTGAATTGCTCGAGCAGTTGGGATCCACTTGAAGCATACATATATCCGATACCACAGAACTCTACCTGTTGGAAGGCTGTTGTTTTATATTTTCTAAGGTTTGAAAGATGCAAACAGGTAAAAACATCAAATCTAGACTGAAAATAGCATCAAATACTGTTGACCTGAACAAACAAAGGCAACAGTTGCGGTGTATGGAATGGTTACATCAGGGTATGGCTATATCAGAAGAGTATTAGAATATGGACTATACAAGATTGGAAACAAACTGGTTTCCTAAGACAGGAGTTAATGAACATCAAGAAACTAAAGGTGCACTAGTCATATAATTAATGCTTAGTGATTGAATGGAACACAGGCTATCGATAAGAAATAGAACATTCTGTTTACAAATACTATGAGCAGTGTGAACCAAATGAGCATTTAATCTGAACTAATGAAGAGAGCCTCAACATTAGCCATTTAAATATCATTGAGACAGCAAGACTAGATATATGTATAAGCGACTAGTAACTATCCATTTACACTAATCCTCTTCTGCCCAGCCATTCCCTATATTCTAGCCTTTGGCCTACAAGGCAATTAACGAAAAAAACTAGAGTGGAATTATGCTGGCAATAAAACGAAGGCTAAAAAAGTAAAATCACATCTGTTAGCACTAAAGTGTCGTTGAGGTGACCGGGTTTAACCCGTGAACAAGGACTGTCGGCGGTAAATTGTCTGTGAGCAACGTGAGCTGGTCGAGATAATCCTGGGAGAAGGAAATAGTAGCTGGAGGAAGGGGGAGATAACAGAAAACGACAGAACTGCTTGAGCTCTGTTCTTGAATCATCGTATTTATGTCTGCAAGAAAAAAACGATAATAAAAAACTGGCAAACAAAAAACCAAAACCGATTATTCAGTACTTTAGTTGATTGAAGACCTGAGGAGACTAAACAGAACTTACTAAAATTGCAGATATGTACCAACATTTTAATTTATTATCTGTAGATCTCATGTATACTTATTACAGTATACATGTAGTTATTACTCGTACAAGTCAACCCAAAAAATTTTTACTGTGTGTGTGGTATGTGGCTTTAGAGATATATATATACACATATATCTATATATTTATATATATATATATCTATATATCTATATATCTATATATATATATATCTATATATATCTATATACCTATATATATATATATATATATATATATATCTCTTTAGAGATATATATATCTCTAAAGAGATATATATATGTCTGTCTGTCTGTATGTCTGCATGTTTTTATGTCTGCATATCTAATAGATTTAGTAGATTTTATGGCTGCACTAAATACAAACAAACATAAAAAGCACGCATTCACCGTGTTTAATGTTTGCTTCTGTCTGTAGAAGTATTTTACTTACAATGTGGCTATGGTTGGGTGCGTTTAGGCAGACGAGTGTCAAGTCATGAAGTTTATCAGTTTGTCTTTTAATTAATCCAATTTTTTTAATTTTTCAATTATGTGTGATTATGATTTCCCTTTGCGTCGCAGACATTAAAAAATAGCGTTAAGATCATTCATCAGCAATCAGTGTAAAAGGTTTTGCTTTTTGCCGTAAAATTACAAACATATAAAAAACAAAAAGCAGCGTAATTTCAGCAGCGTGAATAATCTTTACTATAATAAGAGCCATGTGTGTCCATATGTCCGAAGCTATGCTAAGATCAAAGAATACTTGTGCACGTAGTTATTACACATGGCAATACCTTACGGCGCACGGATTATGTACAAGTTATGATGATAAGGTTTTTGAAAATGACAGAGAAAATCACTGTCAAGTGATTTGCTCTACAAGTCCACATGTAGTGACACAAACACCACATGTGGATGGCCTGTTACATAAAACCCTCAAACATATACCTTTGAGATAATCCTCAGGAAGAGAAGGTGTCTCCGTAACTGCTCCGCTACGAAGCGATGATGGATAGCGGAGATCTACAATCCTTGACCAGTTGATCGTCACTATATCAGCATCAATCCGTAACTGATTTAAGATCACAGCTAATTTTCTTTCCTTCTTTTTAGTTTCCTCTTCATCGCCTAAAAGAAAAAATGTCGCTTAGCAACAGACATCTCAGAAAAGTCTAAAGTAGTACTGCAAGCCACTTAAAAACTAGTAAACAGTTTCTGAACTTGAAAATATAAGAAAGGAGATGGTAGACTGAATCAAATGGCCATAGACACTAGTATGACAAGTTAGGAGTGACATTTGAACATCTACGTCTAGGGAACATTGAGTATGGGATAGCGTATGGCATGCATATTCCTTTACATTCCTTCAAAATTCTAAAAAAACTACAATACTAATGTGATATTTGGGTTACATGGTGATACACGAGTTCCACCTTATATTCAATGAGTCTGAGCATGTTTCTACAGTGACAATTAGCAAAGATTCTCAGGCCTATATCTCAAGTTTGTAAGCTGTGATACAGACAGGTCATGTTATAACAAGCATGATCATTGAATGCTAAAAATGCTGTTATTGGAGTCATCCACTGGTCATCCTTTAATTGATAGAGTAATTACTGCGTTGATTGCTTATATTTCAAAGTGGTATGGAGAAGATAACTCCCAGTTTTTTGATACGAGGGCATATAGCGACATATTTATTACGAGTATATTATTACAATACGCAGATGGAATCCGAAGACACCCTAGATGAATTAGGGCATGAGTTCAAATAGATGGAGTACACAAACTTGTAAGGGTTTGTGATGATGGTTTCGTTTTACCTCATGCATGCTTGCCGAAAGTTTGGATCAAGGGGCCAAGGTCGTCTAGCCCTTCATGTAAGATTTATTATAATCGACCTGTTCCAACAATGAGAGCAATATTGCGGCAACACTTACTAGCATGACACATGAAGACACGAAGGGAGGTAGCTTGCTTCCACCCCTTAACCATGTGTAAAACACAAGCTAATTGAAGGAGGAACAGGCAGCAGTTGTCCATGTAGCTCGCCTTGTCTGGCTGAAACATATTCACTGGCCATACGTCTACACAGGTCTTGTTTCTGCAAACATTAGTAGAACTTGGAGAATATAAACATAGAGCACATGTTGACAGCTGACAGCAGAATAAACATAGAGCACATGTTGACAGCTGACAGCAGAATAAACATAGAGCACATGTTGACAGCTGACAGCAGAATAAACATGGAGCACATGTTGACAGCTGACAGCAGAATAAACATAGAGCACATGTTGACAGCTGACAGCAGAATAAACATGAAGATTTAAACAACCGAGCAATGTGCGGTCTATCTCATATATCTCACACACCTGAAATTAAGATAATAATAGAATTACCAAGAGTGTTATGTTGGTAGGATCCCAGGGAGAAAGTTACAAACTAAAATACTAACAACCGAGCCAGTTTTTCCTTTACTACAACAATATGCATAGTATCTACATGCATATTAATAAATCCTACATCGGCATTGTATCTGTCTGTTAGTCCGTGGGAAGGCTACACGCTGCCACATTTTTGGGTCGATTTCATTCAAACTGCACACGCGTACACTCTGTGCCTTCCTTTAGGTTGGTAAAACTATCTGGTCTCAAAACTTTGTTTGGTTCCTGGGAACCAGCTTCTTAAACACCCACCTGCGCGGTCTGTCTGATTGAAAATGAGACAATACCAGGCATCACCGTGCTAACCGCCAGTAATAACAATAGCAATAATAATAATACAGTAAGACCAATAATAATTAAAACACGCAAAAAAGATCAGATAATGCAACAATGTATTATATTGTATCACACCCAATAATGTTGTATTATATTAAATCCCATTATGTTATATTATATTTTTACTGTTTTGTGTTTTCGTGCTTTCTCTTGACCTGACTCAATCACCCTGACTTACGAAACTACGATGATTCCACAAACACTGACTAAAGCCTGGTTCCCATATCGATTGCGAGACTCCGGCAGTAATATTGCGCAGCAAAACGCTTGCGACGTTTGGCTCTGCGGCTTTATGTTCACATGAATCTGCATCGCTAATAACGGCAGAAAAATTCTCGCTTGCCATGCCGTTTCAATAATGCTGACCTTCACCTGTACAGTGCATTTCGGGAAGGATCTGTCTGCAGCTCTTCGCGAAATCTGAACAGTGCTAAACTCTTGCGTTGCCGCCGGCAACTACCGATGGTACCCGGCGGTACCCGGCACGTAGGTTCCCATTTCACCGCCAATAGCCTGCAGTGCCATCGCCATTGCTTTGTGACGTATTTGGGAACCAGGCTTTACATAAACTGAGAAGTAGTTTGGGTGTGAACCTAAAAATAATCAAGTTTTGTGAAGGCAGCAACAAAAATGCATGGTCAACGGTATTTAACAAACCATTGCATGACGGGCAGACCAAGGGGCCAAGTCTCGTATTTCTCACTTCTTATTTCACTCTATTTATTTACGTTTCACATAAAGATTTTATCTAGACACAACACATGATTCCACCAAAAAATATAAACCCACAGAAACCAACCAGTACTCGCAGGACGTTGAGAAAAAGCAGAACAAGCTGTTACCGAGGGACCCGAAAAATCTCTGGCCAAAGACATCGACATCTTCCGTCTTACATTGATGCAAAAGATTTTGGAATACTCAATCACAATCTTTACTATAATAAGACTGTGTGCGTCCATTTATACGATGCCTAGCTTAAAGGTTAAAAAGATTGCTTACGATGGGATTTGAACTCAGACCTTTTAACTTCACTGCCCCACACATTACAACCTCCAATAATCATTCTTTTTTAGGATTTCAGAATAACTGTGAAGACACATACTCTCCATGCTTTATTGGCACACCTGACGATCTCTCACGGCATACTAGACTACCAGTTTACTAGTCTATATATATACAGTGAAACTCGGATAACTCAACATTCAAGGGACCGAGCAAAAGTGTTCGAATTATCAGAGTGTTCAAGTTATCAGAGCACTGTCACAAGTCCATGTATTCACTTATTTATTAGTAGATACATGAACATATACAAACTATAATATAAATCAAAAGCACAAATGGCTTGTTTCAAATTAAATGCTTCTAATGTAAAGTTTAAAACGTTTTTATCAAAAAGTATAGAGATTTTTCTATCACTTGAGATTGGTTTGTTGTTTGAGGTGATGTTATTGCCAGGACGTTTTTTAGATTGACATTGGCAAAACTTGATCGTTGCTGAAATGCTCAAAGAAAAGACATCTTTTTCTTTTGAGCGTTTTACCCACGATCAATTTTGCCGATATTTCTTGAAGTTTATGGAAAGATTACCTTACTTTACCTGGGATTCGTTAAGAGCAACACTCCGAGGCAGTTCAATTAAAAGTTTTACGAGGTTTTACGGTACATTGTATATCACTCACGCTTTTTGAATGGATACTTATTGAATGTACACACGTATTCTGTGTTTAGGTCAAACGATGAATAGTTTTTTTTAGCTAAGAAAACGTATACGTTTAATAAAAACAAATTTTAAGACGTTTTAAACATTCAACATTCCGACGTTGATTCAACACGGAATCAACTTCGGAAAAATATTCGTCACGGGCTAGCCGGGTCACGCACTCAAGGATTTTCGCCACGCACATACAAAACAACATGCGATTTTTGTTTTGTATGTGCGTGGCGAAAATCCTTGCGCCCGTGGCCGGGCCAGTCCGCGCTATTCATCGTATAGCAGTATAAATCAAATTTCACCAAACCTTTAGAACAGTCGTTGACAAAAATATTTTGCCGATGGAGGTAATAACGACGCTTATGAATTACGAAAAGTTGAGGTTTACCTCTATGGCTTGGAATAAAGTGATTTTCTAAAGCGATAGCAACCGTTTCGGTAGCCGTTGGGCAAAAAACAGTTCGTTATAACAGTGTTGAATTCGAGTTATATAGAGCCATTTATCATTGCGTGGGAACGGACCAAGCAAATCCAGTCGAGTTAACCATGTGTTCGCTATATCCGAGGGCGAGTTATCCATGTTTCACTGTATTTCTCAAAGTCCGTGTGTTGGAATTCCTTCTGTTGGAAATCCGGCTATAGCTATTATTAGAACAGCTGAGCTGGACAACAATACAGACTCAAGGTCATGGCTTACTGTCATTGGAAGCCTAACCTTATTAACTAGCTTAGTGGAGTTTTCCATTGGCAGTATGCCAGGCTACTAGCTTGAACGGTACAGTTGTTTGACAAAGTTTTAAAACCTTAACAGTTGTTTTTGTTTTTCTCTTAATTTATTTCAACTACACGACACACTTCTCTCATGATATGTACTTTGAAAGTTATAATGGCAAATGTTGTTATATGTTAAATACAAATCAATTTTCTGTCCAGACTCTTCTATTACACAGGCAACGCCGGGTGGCACAGCTAGTATGGAATATAAATTGGATAAATTCTAGTCAATCAGTCAATAATCAGTCAATAATCAATACTCAGCCACTTACTTGAACACTGCGCTCTTGTTGAGTTTATGAAAGTGCCTGAAAAGGCAGACATTTTTCCTCATCTTCACACAATCTCTTATCATGTTCACATACTCGACTCTGTTCACTGTTCTTGCCTCGTCCGCAGACCGCACCGAGCGGAAGTAGTTGACAGCCATATTAGTCTCAGCATTCTCCACGCCACCAAATCGACTGAATAAACACATTTCCATGATATATCTATAAATGTTCAGACTTTAAGAAAATTTGGAGAGCACAGATGCTTAGCTTTAGGTTAAGCGAGGGTCTGTTATGCTGAAGAGATCAACTCAGAACTGTGAAGAGATACGGAAGCATATTTGATTGGTTCTTTCACGGGCCAATCGCTTCCCTCGCTGAACCTCGAAGATATTAAATACACTAGGGATCCTAACTCTTGTAGGAGTTTTTGTGAGATCTCCAAACTTGTGGGATCCCCAAACTTGTGGAATCCCAACTTAGTTTGCTGGCAAGAGCACAACGTAGGACTGTGATAATAAACTCAAGATCAGTAGAAAAGCCAATATTAGATAGAATAGATCAAATCCCAACCAATATGTAGTTGACAGGTCTGGTGCTGGAGACAACAAGGCTACGGCAGTGTTAAAGGAGAGGTAAGCGAAGTTAGATGTTTACAATGTGTAGGTTGTCTGCAATACCTTACTCATCGCTTTAACAATCTGAAAATTGCAATTTTTGAAAATTTTCAAATATGTCTATACAAATAAGTAAATTTATCATTGGCGACTAGTTTTCTTACCTAGAGTATAAACAAAAGAGTTTTTGATGAAGACATTTGCTTCTAACGACAACAAGAATTGAGAATCTACGCTGCCCCATAGACACGCTGCCCCAATCATAGCATAGTAGCTGCTGATTGGCTTATCACAATAAATATTTAGAACAAACAACAAGAATTGAGAATCTACGCTGCCCCATAGACACGCTGCCCCAATCATAGCATAGTAGCTGCTGATTGGCTTATCACAATAAATATTTAGAACAAACAACAAGAATTGAGAATCTACGCTGCCCCATAGACACGCTGCCCCAATCATAGCATAGTAGCTGCTGATTGGCTTATCACAATAAATATTTAGAACAAACAACAAGAATTGAGAATCTACGCTGCCCCATAGACACGCTGCCCCAATCATAGCATAGTAGCTGCTGATTGGCTTATCACAATAAATATTTAGAACAAACAACAAGAATTGAGAATCTACGCTGCCCCATAGACACGCTGCCCCAATCATAGCATAGTAGCTGCTGATTGGCTTATCACAATAAATATTTAGAACAAACAACAAGAATTGAGAATCTACGCTGCCCCATAGACACGCTGCCCCAATCATAGCATAGTAGCTGCTGATTGGCTTATCACAATAAATATTTAGAACAAACAACAAGAATTGAGAATCTACGCTGCCCCATAGACACGCTGCCCCAATCATAGCATAGTAGCTGCTGATTGGCTTATCACAATAAATATTTAGAACAAACAACAAGAATTGAGAATCTACGCTGCCCCATAGACACGCTGCCCCAATCATAGCATAGTAGCTGCTGATTGGCTTATCACAATAAATATTTAGAACAAACAACAAGAATTGAGAATCTACGCTGCCCCATAGACACGCTGCCCCAATCATAGCATAGTAGCTGCTGATTGGCTTATCACAATAAATATTTAGAACAAACAACAAGAATTGAGAATCTACGCTGCCCCATAGACACGCTGCCCCAATCATAGCATAGTAGCTGCTGATTGGCTTATCACAATAAATATTTAGAACAAACAACAAGAATTGAGAATCTACGCTGCCCCATAGACACGCTGCCCCAATCATAGCATAGTAGCTGCTGATTGGCTTATCACAATAAATATTTAGAACAAACAACAAGAATTGAGAATCTACGCTGCCCCATAGACACGCTGCCCCAATCATAGCATAGTAGCTGCTGATTGGCTTATCACAATAAATATTTAGAACAAATCCAAAATAATACTTTTATCTGTTCCATCCAAACATTTTGTCTCAAGACTGGCACATAGATCAATTACAGTTGCAACAAAAAACCCCACCACAAAGCAACAGATTGCTAGGAATAAAACATCGTTGTTAAGATGTCATTTACAGCTAACCAAAGCTGGTACAGTCAATCAGAATGGAACACAGTACTCAGGACGAAACAATACAGCCAATCAAAACAGAACAATACAGCCAATCAGAAGAGAGCAGCAAAATCGGTACTATCAGCACAGACCAGTACATCCAATCAGAAGAGAGCAGTACAATCAGCACAGCCAATCAGAAGAGAGCAGTACAATCAGCACAGCCAATCGGAAGGGAACAGTACAATCAGCACAGCTAATCAGAAGAAAGCATTACAATGAGCACAGAGCAGTAGAGCAAATGGTAACAAAATTGCTCGTATTTTCGAGTATTGATCATAGTCTTTCCTGCTCAAGGTTGAGTGACCCACAAGTTAACTAAAGCCAGCTAAATGTAATTTCAACATGCCAAGTAAATTGCTGCCAGCAGGAACACAACAACCGGCAGCCCAGCATTCTGATCAATAAAAAGGAAATGAAGGCTTGATTGCATAGTCTTTACAAACCCTTACAATATGTTCTTCTTGCTGCCTGACTGAAATGTATCAGTTGGAATTGTCTCATCATAGAATCCCATGCATATGGTGTTTGGTTTCATACCTCCTAAACCAGAAATCCTCACCAGCTGCTGTAGTCCTTCCCTTACAGAGTTAGCCAGGGTAATCTCTACAAAGGCCTTGACCTACAGGAATATAGCCAGTCAGTTTCGGACCAATGGTGGCTAACACTAGAATATTTACCATTAACTGAGCTACATATCTGATGACACACCTCTCAAGAGCTGTAACCATGTGATAGGATGTTAAAGGTTCAATACAGGTTCAGTGCTGTTTGAGTATGAATAAGAACTACCCTGGTAGTAGTATCTAGTCTAACAGTATGAATGCATCATACTGTTTTCATGTTTTCACTGTTGTTCACATAATTATTATTACTATTTGTTAGCAGCAAATAAACATATATTATATTATATAACACAATTATATTATATAACATTTACTATATAACATATATTATACGCTGCTAGATTCAAAATCTTGTCAAGAATGAGAATATCCCATCTAATAATCACTATGTTTCTATGATGCGCGGTACTCCGATGCAACCCCTACGAAGTCAAGGAGATTGTAGATTTACATGCTGCGCAGTGGTTTTCAGCAAATTAGCCAGAGAAGAGAAATTGTATAAATCGAATCGCCGGATGGAGACATGGAATCGATCATGGATACCAAACGTCAAAAATGGTCTTTTTATGCTTTTGTCGTCATTATACTTTTATTTACAATACACATTCACAATGTTTTACAAACTTTAACACAATTTTTACAAAGTAACATATTTTTAATAAGTATTTTTTCAAGTAATCTATTATTTAAATGTTACTTTAGGACTTGCCACCTGTTTTTCAAAAGGTGTTGATATCGATAACAAAGTCCAGGAAGGTAATCACCTCATCATTCTCGTAGGTGCAGACCATAATTAAATTTAAATGAAAGAAGATCGGAAAAATAGAGAAAACAAGATAAGCAGGATAACTTTCGTACTAGTTTATGGCGCTCGATGAATCTGCCTCCACAGCATGAGAGCTATGCGCAGCCACTGCGCAATTGCCGTTTCCTTTCTGCGAATTTGAACTGGCTTCACACTGATCAGTGCGCAGTGATTTCAGTGCGAAGACGCCGTTTCCATGATTCGGAGAGAGCGCAACTCCGAAGTACTGCGCATCATGGATACATAGTGTATGTGTAGGATGCATCAAAATCAGATTAGATGAAGTTTCTTGAACCAGTGTAATAAAATGGTTAGATTACATATCACCAGGTTTCATGACTTCTGGCCTCGGACAGCCGCACATCCAACCCCAGACAGCTGCACATCCGACCCCAGACAGCTGCACATCCGACCCCAGACAGCTGCACATCCGACCCCAGATAGCTGCACATCCGACCCCAAACAGCTGCACATCCGACCCCAGACAGCTGCACATCCGACCCCAGACAGCTGCACATCCGACCCCAGACAGCTGCACATCCGACCCCAGACAGCTGGACATCCGACCCCAGACAGCTGGACATCCGACACCAGACAGCTGGACATCCGACCCCAGACAGCTGCACATCCGACCACAGACAGCTGGACATCCGACCCCAGACAGCTGCACATCCGACCCCAGACAGCAGCACATCCGACCCCAGACAGCTGGACATCCGACCCTAGACAGCTGGACATCCGACCCCAGACAGCTGGACATCCGACCCTAGACAGCTGCACATCCGACCCCAGACAGCTGGACATCCGACCCCAGACAGCTGCACATCCGACCCCAGACAGCTGCACATCCGACCCCACACAGCTGCACATCCGCTCATTAAATCACATCATTCCTCAATCAGGGCTGGACTGCCTGGCTACACTACTGACCAACCTGTACGAATGAACTAAGATTAGCTCAGGCGTGCGTGTACTAGGTTGTGCTGGGATGAGATTTTTGTAGTCAACCACGAAAAAAGCCATTTAACCCCGAATTCACAGACTGAAAATTAAGTAGAATATTTAATTCAATTTACATCAATTTGTGCTCATATTTTAGAATATAAAAACAAAAAACGCGTTTTACATATCATTACAGCAGTTTATACTATAACATTTTACTACACTAACTATTATGGCGTGCTTAACAGGTTTCTTCAAATTTGGAGAGAACTAAATAAAAATGGCTTCCAGGTCTGGGAGCCATTTTTGTCTAAACTGACTTGTCATAAACCAATCAAATGTGCTATCAGTATGTACCTAATTTTTCCTACTGGCCTAAGAGCAATTTTTCCAGTCGAGTACAATTTATGGTAGGGCAACTCCACAAAACCGTTCTTACATACGTATATGCTACAGTAAGGGTACCGCCGGGTAAAACTAGCGAAATATAGTGCACGATTTACCTACTTTCGACATTGGCCATTACGGCTAAGAGTGAAAATACTTTCAGCTTATCAGTTGGCAAACCGAAGAGATACTTGAAAAAAAATCGGCAGGTGGCAACACTAACAAATAACCGCGTAATTGTTGAAAAGAGATCGTGGTCTGTTATTGGTCTATTGATGACATCAATTCCACACAGCTAGGCTGCTGGTGATATCCAGTTTTCAAATGACCATTCAAAGTAGCAAATAGTACGATAATGTGAAATCTCTCACATAACTTCTTAGACTTTTACTGGTGGCCATAGACGGGTTGCTTATCGTGTGTCATTAGCATATAATTCCTAGCCAATTTGGCTCAGGAAAATTGTTAGTCATTATGGTTTTAGGGCTGCTTTGAAGCAGTACTTGCTGAACTCTCTGGAATAGATTTGTTCTGATTTCTTTTGCTTAAACAACCACATTTTCTTAATTAACAATCTCATCTGTTAATGCGGGCTCTGCGTCTCGAACAGTCGTGCTACTGCGCATATGGGCCCTCATAGCACCTTACTTTGTCTATCATCTTATGTTCTATCATCTTGTTATGTTATGATTTAATGTAAATAAAATGATATAACAAACGCTATTCGATGGAAAACTATTGCATGAAGAAAGAAAGCAGTGCTTGGGTTTAACCGCAGACAAGTTTGAAAAAAAACTCTCAGACTTATAAAAGATGAGACGTATACCACAGAGAAAGCCTTTTGTGTCAAATAGCATTAATCATATGCTCCAACAAGAGCAACCTTGTAGAAAGCAGCAGATGATCCGTACAATTGCCTCCACCTACCTTGAGAAAATCGATCAATGATTGCCACTGCTTAAGTTCCATGAGAGCTGGGTCTTTGCGGCAATCATCCAGCTTGCCGACCTTGACATGGCCAAGGACGTAGAGACCACTCTTTTTCATATCATTTATGAAATCGATGATGTTGGCTGACTGACGCGGGTTGCTGACCATGTAGAGCATCTGTGGTCGCCAGAACTTGACATGATCTTTGCGGTTGTCAAGCAAAAGCAGGTACTTCCTAACCTGGTGGAATATGAGGGCCTGGCTGATGGAACCTGGTTAGCAGAAACAAACTGGTTTATGTATTTATTGACTTTCATGGATGTACATGCTTTAAAATGTGCAATGTTGTGTTATAGCTGCTTGCTCAAACATTCATGGTAAAAAACCTCTTGAAAGTCAAGGAGTTGTTTTACCATGAATGTTTCAAAACGCAAATACAACACAGCATGGCACCTTATCAGGGATTTACGCCAATGCAAGACAAGATATATATGCGTGGAAATGACTGACCAACTGCTATAAAAGTTGCCATCAGGTTAAAACTTCAAAGACTGAGCCCGAAACAAATCGGGGAGTTGTTTCCCCACCTGATCCCATGCCTGAGTGAACTTGGCTGCATAATATCGCTTCGTTTTTTCCCCTCTCCGGTTTACGTGAAGTTACGAAATTTTGGTTGCTCCGAGTGTAATGAGTTTCTAGCCTAAATTTGAAATTTTAAGCCGATTCAAATACCGAGGGCGCGTCTAGCTGTCGGAGAAATGCTGCTGACAGAACGTTAGTTTCTATTGGCGCACTGATTGATATTCAAGCTTCTCATCAGAAACAAGTGCTTTATACTAAAGCTTTGTTCATCTAATCATAACAAATACACAGACTATCAGACTCAGTATGCTGCAACCATGTTTCTTCTGCTCCCTCGAAAACATTCCTCTTTTGAAAGAGCATAAAAACCGCAACTATCTACTATATTTAATTTCCGTTGTTTTTCATCAAGTTCTACAACCTTGGAGCGCCCAAATGATATTGAATTCAAAAGGAATAGGGCTATTCTATGTGTTTGCACAGTCGATGGAATGTTGTTAATATGGTCTAGAATCAGGGAACCTGCTTGTTCATACAAGACTAGGGTTTAAAGTGTTAAAATCATATCAAGTACCTGCGGTTCCTGTCAATTGAAGTTACCACAAGTCACTGGTACCAAGGCTAGCAGTTAATGAAAATCGATGTTATGAGATGGAGCGCAGCTCAAACTCACCCCAGGAAGTGCTGACTCCTCGGAAGTAAAGCAGTATGATAAGAATCGTTGCTATGGCGATGGCTATGGCAGCGTAGATAGCTTTGATAAGGAAGGTCATTGTTACACAGCCAACCATGGCGAGCACGCAAGTCCAAACATTGAAGTATTTAAAGGTTGGCCTACAAAACACAACATACGATAATGATGTATGCTTTCTATAAAGAGTCTAAATATCAATGGCTTTGAGGAGCATTATCATCATGTTGTGCTGCAGGATACATAGACATCTAAACACAGAGGTGTTAGAACGTACCATATTTTACTATCAAATACTGCAATAGATTTCATTATTAACCATACCTAACAAACCATCAAACCAACTGCAATTTTATTTTTAATAAGTTGATTTAATTTTTTGAATTGATTAAAATCCCACTTGGTATGTCCATTCCGATAGAAACTGTAGTCACAAAATAGACTTTATATGTCATTAATTATATATTTCTTAAGATATAGTCTATTATATTATACAAATTATATTATTATATATAATGATAATGTAAGCCTTTATAATATATAGATTATATGACTATAATATAGTCATATAGTCACAATATATAAGAATCTTTAACAAATAAAATCTGTCTTTTTACTAAAATAGTTTTAAAGAGTTTTCAATTCTCCTTGTCCAAAGATAAAACAATCATCACAAATTCAACATTTTATTATAAAAACACCCTCGTAAGTCTAGAAATACAAACACCATGAAGGCCTGCAAGTCTGATGAACCAACAGCAGGCTTCCAAGAGAAAAGGTTTTGTAGCCTAGTTGCCCATTACAAGTTTAGATTTGCAAAAGACCAACAAGTTAGTTAGAACAAACATACAGTAGAGAAGAAGAGATATGAAGTTACCTGAAGTTAGGGGCTGATGTTAGATCAAGAGCGAGGCAGGCGATGTTGACAGAGGCGTAAGACATTAGAAAGAAGACTGTTGTCATAGGAGCTATAGCATTCATAGAGCCGATACAGAGTACTGCCTGCAACACAACTAAATGAATTATTTAATTTAAAAAAAACAGTTGAAGACGGAGTATTGCAGCAGTTGTATAGCTCGTATAGTTGTATAGCTCGTATAGTTATATAACTCATATAGTTATATAACTCGTATAGTTGTATAACTCGTATAGTTGTATAGCTCGTATAGTTGTATAGCTCGTATAGTTGTATAGCTCGTATAGTTGTATAACTCGTATAGTTGTATAGCTCGTATAGTTGTATAGCTCGTATAGTTGTATAGCTCGTATAGTTGTATAGCTCGTATAGTTGTATAGCTCGTATAGTTGTATAGCTCGTATAGTTGTATAGCTCGTATAGTGGTATAGCTCGTATAGTTGTATAGCTCGTATAGTTGTATAGCTCGTATAGTGGTATAGCTCGTATAGTTTTATAGCTCGTATAGTTGTATAGCTCGTATAGTTGTATAGCTCGTATAGTTGTATAGCTCGTATAGTGGTATAACTCGTATAGTTGTATAGCTCGTATAGTGGTATAACTCGTATAGTTGTATAGCTCGTATAGTTGTATAGCTCGTATAGTTGTATAGCTCGTATAGTTGTATAGCTCGTATAGTTGTATAACTCGTATAGTTGTATAACTCGTATAGTTGTATAGCTCGTATAGTTGTATAGCTCGTATAGTTGTATAACTCGTATAGTTGTATAGCTCGTATAGTTGTATAGCTCGCATAGTTGTATAGCTTGTATAGTTGTATAGCTTGTATAGTGGTATAGTTTAGAATGTGTAGTTCCCAGCTTTTATTAAATGTTAGCATGGCATTACACTATCAGCCAGGAGTGAATAACTTCCTAATAATGTGGCCAGCTAGATACAACCTGAACTATAACTGGGTTATATTGGGGTGTGAAATCTGAAGTCATAAGTAGGCTGACCTGTACAAGGAGCCAGGAGATGATAACTGCCATCCAAGGATTGCCACTTTTGGATGTGATTCGGGCTGGTCTTGTGAATATCCCTGTAATCAATAAATCACTGAGATCATTAATCATTAATCAGCGGCCACTCAACAGTGAGACCACCCATAGTGCAGGCACAGAAGTTCTGCACAAGCATTGCAGATGAAAGCAGCTTTTAACCCCGCATAACAGGAGGTTTGACGAGCACCTTTTTGCACTACCTACTTATTGGCTAACTACTAGGGCCGAGGGCAGTTGTTCCTTTCAGGGAAAAAAGTGATCGAAAATGATAAGCAATGATATTATTTTCTTTGGTAAATATAGAGTAGGATAGCAAAAAGTTATTTAATGTTTAACTTTATTGGCCAATTTGTAACCAGAAAAGTTAATATTGAAAAAATGATACATTGGTATAAAGGGAAAAGGAGAAATCATTGGCAAGCGCATCCAGCCTGAGTGGATAACTCCTGCGTGATAAGTATGCAACGCCATTTGAGTTATTTATAACAATTATAAACTATTATGGTAGGCGTCTTAGTCATTCTGTGATTTATATCATTACAAAGTGACTAACATGATTAGTATAACCATCCCACAGTCATCAACTAATGTGCCTAAAACACCCAACTCACACAATAATCAACTAACACGCCTAATACAATCAACCAAACAGTCCTCAACTAACATGCCTAGTATAGCTGCCCCAGAGTCCTCAATTAACACGTCTAGTATAATCATCCCATATGGTCAACAACAACAACGACACATCTTTCCGACCCTCAATACAACACAATCAACATGACGATCACATGCAATACTCAACTCAAGCAGCAGAGAATACTTACAGAAAAGGTCGTCTCTAGCAAGCGCTTCTAGAACACGAGAGGCACCAATAAGATTACCAAGTGCTGCCGATAGCGTGGCAGCAAATATTCCGATGTAGACAAAAGGCGGCCAAATGTTGATGTCTTTCAGGACATTGTAGTCATTCTGAAGCAACACCCTGAATAGAATACAAACATATTTGCAGTGAGAAAGAACTCGAGGTGTGCAACTTTAGTGAAAACAAATTTGGCATTCTAAGAGACCATCTTTCTGGAGTTATGGCTCATGACATATTTAAGACAGATACAACAAATTCATTAGCAGCTACCAATTAATTATTACATTGAGAAGATAACACCATAAACTTCAAGCCTCTACATGTATTTGTTCCAGCGCTACGCTGCAGAATATGAGAACCACTGATGATTTTGAGTATTCTGATCGAGTTTATAAAATATGATGTTTTTAACTGCGTCTAACTAAAACAAGAACAATCAACCAAAACACTTTAACAGCCAAGCAATCTTTATTATAAAAGAATATCTAGCAGTGACAGAACTGTGTATGCAGACCAATGTCTATGACGGTCTCAGCCCAATCCACACTAGTATTCCAGTCACACTATGGGTACAAATGAATACAGCCTTTGAAAACATTCAAAAGAGTATCGGTAAAGTTGAGACAACAAAAGATGGTTATGCAATAACAACAGGTAATGGTTAAAGATTGACTTGCAACAAAATTCACATTACAGTTATTTGGTATCAAAAGATTCACCATGTCTTACTCTGCAGCGTAGTGGGTCCAAAATATGTGGGAACGTGATTACAAGCTCTTAAAAGCTCCAAAACAAACAGTTAATCGCAGCGATCACGAAAACGCCGTAGTTTGGAATCTTTTTGTTTTGATGACGTTCTCAAACATTTTGATTATTGTTTTGACACGTGATGTTATCACGTGAATTGTAAGGCCAATAAAAGGCTCAATATAAAACATCTCGTAGCACCAGTTTGGGACAAACATTGGGTTTTACTGAAAAGCCCATATCAAATATACATGTAGATGTTCGCTAATTTACAATTTTGTTTCGGCTTGGTCTAATCGTCTAGTCGTAATCTGATCGTGTGACCCATACTTCCTGACAAACAGCGCAAATAATTTATGCAGAATTGTTCGACTATCACAAGTGACCAACAGGCTCGTCATGTTCATCAGAGGATGATATGCACTCCTTCAGGCCAAGGTTAAAAAATTGAATGAATTTTTATGGTAGGTTTTGAGATATCAGTGCTTGAGATGACAGCATTACAATGATGATGAAATAGACGCATAAGAACAATAGACATGGCTTTATTGAATACGTGGAGCACATTTGTGAAAATATTTCAACGAATGAGGTTGCGTGAAAGTGTAAACAGAAACCATCTTGTACAACTACATCCCATTTGAGCCGTTTTGGAAAGAGATTCTAATCTACGGCGATCTCGTGATGGTGGCGATTAACTGTTTGTTTTTTAGCTTCTAAGAGCTTGTAATCCCATTTCTACATATTTGGCACCTACTACACAACAGAGTAAGACACGGCGAGTCTTGATACCAAATAACTGTAATGTGAATTTTGTTACAAGTCAACCTTTAACTAATTTGTTTACAGATTAGGGCAATTGTATGATTAAATCAGTTTCTACTTGCGAAATGGCGTCTGGAACGAATCAATTTCGTAAAAAGAGGTTCCATTGTGGCTCATCACGACAGTAATACTATTGGTAACTTGCAGATGGAGAAGGTTTGTGCCTTCCAAGTGACCAACTTTTTCTATCTGATCATAATATTGAAAAGCATCACCGGTGTGGCGGGCTAATTGTTATTAGTATACGAGCAAGTCAAACTTACCGATCATGAGCAGTTAGGAGTGAACTACCGTCAAGAGCAGCCTACAGTCATAAGCAGTTAGGAGTGAACTACAGTCATGAGCAAGTAGGAGTGACTTACCTCGGTGTTGAAGCTGCCACAAAAATAGTCAGCACCACATAGACAATAAAAGTAAAGAAAACGGCCATCAGTGTTCCTTTAGGTATAGACTTGCTGGGGTTCTTGAGTTCCCCTGTAAACCACAATAATATGTGCCCCAACTGCTTTCCATTCACAGCAGACCACACAAGATGGCCTCCATGATGACCTTCACTATTTGCTAAAGATTTTCACGAGATTAAGAGGGCTTTAACAGGTTTTAAATGGTCATGAAGGTGAAAAAAATAAGTTTTTTTCAGTTACAGTTTTACACTTTTTTCAGGGTGATTTCGCATTGAATGTGAGGCTCTTGTATTCCAATAATACATCATTCAGAATTGTACAAAAAACTTCAATAGTCTCTGCCTTGACTTAAGCATATGAGGTACATAAAAAGAGAGTAAGTTGGGTCGATTGGAAGTTGATAAGAGCTATACATCAATAAAAGGCTAAAGGCCTTTACACACAAAAGCTTGAAGGCTATGATAACTCCATACAATTGCATTATTAAATTCATCTGCTGACTATCAATGGAGTGCTGGGTCAGTGCCGGATCAGCCATATAAAAGACAACTTCATTTTGAAGAATACACTTAAGACTAAACCAATTTTTATTGCGTACCCCTTATTCAAAAATGATATTTTAATGATTTCATGTATCAACAATTCTTGTTAGAATTAATATAGCATCACAGGGCATCTAGTTATCTCAACGATTCAATTTTTATTCTTAATCTACTCGCTGTTGTCTATAAAAAAACATGGTAAATATTAATGACTAAAAGTGGAGGCAATAATTTCTTCAGAAGTTAAGAGGGAAAACTGTAAAATTATTCATTTACAATTCCACAAATATTTCAAGAACACAAAATAATACATTCTGTGAAGACAATAATAATAATAACCGTTAACATACAGTGATCCCTCCCTACTTCACGGCTCACCTTCCATAGTTTCACTACTTCCTAGTGGAAAATGTT
The DNA here is from genome assembly GCF_963576615.1 of Watersipora subatra. Lineage (NCBI taxonomy): Eukaryota > Metazoa > Bryozoa > Gymnolaemata > Cheilostomatida > Watersiporidae > Watersipora > Watersipora subatra. The sequence continues at coordinate 25,998,192 of NC_088716.1, forward strand.
TTGTGAAAAAACATAAAACCAATTAAAAAAACATTAAAAAAGTAAAACATGTTAATATACATGTAATACATTTATAAACGTGCGACTGCCTTCTCACAACGAACCCAGTTAATCACAAGTATAAATATTCAGACCAAATTCAGACGACCATATTCTCTGGTCTAAAATACTAGGATTGAAGTTAAATATAACCTGAAAGTCAATCAAGATAATTTCAGTTTACTTACTTATTATATAGGAAATAAATACAATATGTTTAGAAAGCTGTTCAAGTGTTCTGGTGCTAAAATTTTGGCTCGTACATATACTTTAAAACATTAGTTCCTTCTTCGCAAATTTTCACTTATCGCGGGGGACACTGGTTCCCATTAACAGTGGAAAGTGAGAGACTACTGTAATACTGAAATCCAAACGCCACACATCAACAGGCATCAGAAGCCATTAATAGATGTGTGAACCACAAAATCTTAACAGAACAGTTTTGACTGAATTGAAAATATTTGCACTTGCACTATGGCACAAAGGAGAGGTACATGAATGACTGGAAGAATATTTGGCTAGGGATGCATAGTTTACGAACAGATAACTACACATCTAAAAAACTATTTAAAGGTTGACTCGCAACAAAATTCACATTGCAGTTATTTGGTATCATAAGATTCACCATGTCTTACTCTGTTGTGTTGTAGGTGCAAAATATGTAGAAATGTGATTACAAGCTCTTAAATGTTCAAAAACGAACAGTTAATCGCCGCCACACGAGACCGCCGTAGATTAGAATCTCTTTCCAAAACGGCTCAAGTGGGACGTACTTGAACAAGATGGCTTCTGTTTAGGCAAAATATTTTCACAAATATACTTCAAACATTCAATAAAACCATGTCTATTGTTCTTACGCATCTATTTCATCTCATTTTCATCTCATCTCGCATCTCTTTTCATTTCATTGTAATGCTGTCAATTTGAGCACTGATATCTCAAAACCTACAGTAAAAATTCGTTCAATTTTTAACCCTAGCTTGAAGGAGTGCATACCATCCTCTGGTGAACATGACGGGTCTGTAGGTCACTTGTGATACTAGAAAAATGCTGTATAAATTATTCGCGCTGTTTGGCAGGAAGTATGGGTCACATGACCAGATTACGACTACACGATTAGAGCAAGCCGAAACAAAACTGTAAACTAGCGGGCATCTATATTTGGTAAGGGCTCTTCGGTAAAACCCGAAGTGTTTGTCATAAACTAGTGCTTCGAGAAGTTTTATATTGAGCCTTTTATTGGCCTTTCAATTCACGTGAGAACATCAAGTGTCAAAACAATAACCAAATGGATTGACTATGTCAGAGAAATAAACTGATTCTGATCTACGGCAGTTTCGTGATGGCGGCGATCAACTGTTCATTTTTGAGCTTTTAAGAGCTTGTAATCACATTTCCACATATTTTGCACCTACAACACAGCAGCGTAAGACATGGTGAAGCTTTTGATACCAAATAACTGTAATGTGAATTTTGTTGCAAGTCAACCTTTAAATATATAAAAAACTTCAAGTCCGTAGCCACTCACCAGACATGTTAGCTCCATTCATGATTCCAGTTACACCAGAGAAGAGAACAGCAAAGACAATGAAAAAGTTGAGGTCATTAGCTGTAGTATAATCCGTCGTATAGTGCGCTGTCAATTAAATGTATACTCTATACTGTACTGTCTAACAACCACCTGCACAGAATGTCATATGCAATACTGTAATGTCTAATAAGCACCCGCACAAAATGCTATATGCAAATGCTGCACTGTCTAACAAGTTCCTGCACAGAATATCATATGCAATAGTGTACTGTCTAACAAGCACCTGCACAGAATGTCATATGCAAATACTATACTGTTTAAAAAGCACCTGCACACTATGTCATATGCAATACTGTCATGTCTAACAAGCACCTGCACAGAATGTCATATGCAATACTGTACTGTTTAAAAAGCACCTGCACAAAATTTCATATGCAAACACATTTCGAAAACAATTATATACCAAATACAACTATTCCTTAACAAAAAATGGTTTTGTGTTAAGATACGACATTAAATTTTGTTATATAACAACTTAATTACATTTTGTGGCACAGTGCAAATAAAGGTAAATTTGCCTTACTTGACCTGCATTTGCTGCAGACCAACCCAGTCTATATACCGGGCTGTCTTCATCTGTCTAGATGAAGACAAAACGATTGTGTTTTAATATAAACACATGAAAATCCATATATATAAATCTTAATTTATATATAACTGGGCATTCATCTAGCATAATATAAATTTTAATACACAAAGTATTTGAGTGTTTTAATTATGATTGAGTTTGTTGATTTTAATCTTGAAACATTTTGACAGTCGATCACCTCAAACATCAAAAACGATTACAAAGAATAAAAAGTACCGGTACTTTCTGATAAAATCTACTAAAATTTTATTTAAGTTTATCTTTAACACTAAAAGAGCTCGTACATACCAAGGAGGTTATCATTGAGTGTATCTAGACTCAGTCCTGTGTAGTTATATGTGAGATAGAAGGGGGGAGTGGAATTAGATGAGTTACTTCTCAGTTTATCACCACATGTGTGGTTGACGCCTTTGTAGGCAATTTCATTGGCACACGGTATGTTCACCTCTCTAGATGAAACAGCGATAACACTGACTAGCACCGAGAGAATACATATCGTCACCACCTACAAGAAAGCAAACAGTTTGAAAGGACCACAGGGGTAGACAACTTACAAACTCGTTGATAAATCAGCTGTTCCTACATGTACATGTTACATGGTCAAGCAACGATAACGCGAAGGAGAATGAATTTCTTTGCAAGCAATGGTAAGTTATGTGCCCTTGTATATTCGTCATTTTTGGTTGGCTCTAAAACACGACTGAGTTCTGCGGAGATGCTGTGCGACTCCATTCTTACGAGGCTATGCTAAACTGCAGACCGTAAAACGGTAATGTTTTCCCTTTGAAACCGGTAGCAAAATTGGAGTTGCGATGCCTTTAACAGGGATTCAGTAATCAGACAACTTCTCTTAACTTGCTAACAAAATCAACTTCATTACGAAAACAGCATCTAATCGTTCAGGCTTCTTACCGAATGAGGTTGTAAAAGGTTTTAATGAGACTGGTTAAAATTATATTAAAACCGAAGCGGGAAACTAATAGGTGATAAAACTTTGGTGATAAAAAATTGAAATTCAGTACAATAGATAAAAATGCATACTAAAGCTTAGCTTTGTTTGTGTTTAGTAAATTAAACTTATTTAAAGTGAATTCAAAGTTATGTTAAATACATACCTCTATCTTGAAGGTAAGCACTACACAGCACATTGCAACAATACATTTTAATGCAGATCATAACCAATAAATACACTAAACACAATAAAGTTACTGTAAGTAACTATAGTTACTAAGGTTAACATACTATTTTATTACTAATTTTTAATATGTACAGTACGTATATAAAATGTTGACGATTTTTACCATGGGATGTTTGCATTATACAATTACTATGGTCTCTATACCTCTACATACAATTTTTTACCATACGATGCCAACACTGGAACAGATCAAAATCGTATCCTGAGGGTACACTGTATATATAAATCTCAGTGTTTGTCTTTTGTTTGCTGTTTGTCCGTGTGTCCAATTATAGCGACTAAAATCTACCACAGAAAAGTTCACTTCACTTCTCATCGATAGATCTCAGAAGCTCTAGGTCTGAAGATCGACAATCTAAACGACTACAGTATGATCTACAGTACGAGCATTCAAGTGACTGTAGCAATGTAATGAATGTGATAACATTCATTACATTCGGTAAAATACTCAGGCTTAAAGCGCTTGGGATTAGTAACTAGCACAGTTGATCGTTACGTAACGTAAGGTAACAATTATTAAGCTGGTTTCAAACATGGCTATTATTTTAGTAAAGATTTAGACCACTAGCTTACGAGGTAAGTTACTCAAAATCTTATTCGTCTTCGGTAATTATTTTATTACCTGCGCAACACCGGCCATTCAGCTAGTCTTTGCTATAACAAGAGACGTGTCTGTCCGTTTGTCTGTCCGAAGCCAGGATTAGAGTTTGGGATAAAAGATCACATCATGAGGAATTCGAACTCATGACATTGAGCATGGTACATCGACACTCTACAGGAGCGAACACACTAGGTGATATGTAGCGTAATATAGTGCCGCGTGGTGCCAATCTGCACTGAGCAAGTTTATGCTGAACGATAATGCTCGACTTGCTCAATCAGAGTTCTAAAGGACGTGAGGTGAATTTCGATTAGCTGTTTTTCCTCAGATTGCTCTGGCTGGCTGTTTACGTCAATGTCTAGAAGGCGCCTTATTTACTCATATCTATTTATTAACAACTTTGAAGAAACTGGTGATACAGAATGTTATCGGCTGCTTGCGAGCGTGCCCGCATCACCGGTCTCTGGTGAATCACGCAAGGGAGTTTGGGCACACGCCAGAAAGTGCAGTGATATCTCCATACTCCTCATGTCGCCCGTGATAAAATCGCCCCTATGCGTTTACCCTTAGGACCTGAACCAACCAACCGCCTTTCAGATTCTCTGAATAATCATGTAGATACGGTAGTTATTCTTTGTGCTTCGTCGGCATACCTGATGATCTCTCACAGTGCAATGGACTGACCAGGATAACAGTAAGCGTAAATCTTATTGGGAAATTAAATACAGAGATCGGACCTTAGGAGTCCGTCAAATAACCTAAACATTGCAGAATTCCATACTGTCGGGGTCAGAAAGATCATATGTAACCAAATTTAATAAATTACAATTGATCCACACGATGAACCAAAGGAAATTCATAGATGACAAAGTTTGTCTATTGCATCTTAACCTCGTTGTAAACCTATCAAGGTCGTTTATCATTATTAAGTTACAATACCAGAAACTAATCTATTCATATTTAGTAATCACCATTTCTTTATTAGTTTTCAAATAAAAATGGTTTTAAACTACAAATTATCATAGCAAACCAATATGACTGACCACAGTAGCAATTAAAACAGAGTCTTCAATAAAATACAAAGTTTCCTTTTTATATCTTCATCTTTTTTCCAAAGAAAATTTTCAAAAATTACTATGCTTGATTCGACACATTCCACTCAGAGTCATGACAAAACCGAGGTTAGTCTCACCGCAAGAATGACTGAAGAGGTCTTTGCGAACATCTGGGCTCCTATCATGCAGACGGCGAGGCAGATGATCAGTACGATAGTGCCATACGCGTAGACATACCAGCGGCCAATCGGCAACGGCTGACCTGCAACACGAGTCACTAGATAAGAGGGTTTGTTTAACACATGCCCATATCCAGTGGTCAATTTACATGCTTTAAAAGAGTGGGGAGAATTACATTTCAGTGTTGAAAGCATGAAAAAAACAGGCAAAAGGACAGGAACACTGTAAAATTTAAACTCTAACAGTGATGCACCACTAGCTATGGACTATGAATCAAACAAACACATGTGGAATGATCCGGAACTGTTGGGAAATTTTACTGTTGTTACGTGGAGCTCTCAGTACCATGTCTCTGGAGCTTATCAGAGGAGAAAATAATTCTGAGTCGGTATTGGCGCGCTTCAGAACATAGAAACACTATGTTTCCATGAATCGCATCATGCAAATATGGAATTGAGCGAAAGTTGCATTACCGTGCGAATTAAGTGTTTCTATAGATATTCACATGATGCGGATTGACTCCGACTCGTTGATAGAAAAGAGGTATGAAATTGTACGCTATAAGTTAATAATTAGCGACATGAAACTTGATTGAAACTTGAAACTTGCTTGAAACTTTGAGCACCGACCTTAAAAGTTGACTTGCAACAAAATTTACATTAAAGTTATTTGGTATCAAAAGATTCACCATGTCTTACTCTGTTGTGTTGTAGGCGCCAAATATGTGGAAATGTGATTACTAGCTCTTAAAAGCTCAAAAATGAACAGTTAATCACAGCCATCACGAAACTGCCGAAGATTAGAGTCATAGCGACTATTAGCTGCAGTGCCGCTGACATTTGCTGTTGTTTCAAATCAGAATCAAAGGGATGAGTTTAGCAGTTGTAATAATACTCGGACTAACTTATTGCGACAAACACAAGCTAAAACAACAACCCGCATAGCCCCGTGTTACATTAGAAATGCCTCTATGCCATATAAAATAATACAGCTGTTACAGGCCAACCTGACGGCTGGTTCACACAGTATCACGGGTCTCCTCTCAGATTACCTCCTAATACTTTAAGCGAGTCAATTATTTTTATACGTCGAGAGCATTTTTGTTTTTTAAGCCTTCAACAAATATGTGCGTATTTTAGCCAGTTACAAGAAAACTTATGCTTCAATTGACAATATATAGACAACATATTGTCAATATATTGTCAATATATTGTCAATATATTTTCAATATATTTGGTAAATTTCTATAAGAGACTCTGTTCAGCAACATGGTGGTAGCATATTGTTAAACTAAACATGGCCCTACAAGAACGTTGAACTTCTTAACAATTGGGTGCAATTGCATAACTATAACAGTGCTTCACATTTGTTATCAATTTATGCAAGCATGTCAGTGATTGTAATTTCTATAGGACATGTATATCTGTTTAAAATCAAGATGGTGGCTTTTTCAAAACGCGAAGCCCATTTAATGGACAACTCAACCTAAAAAAAATAAACAGCAGAATCATAGATGATAGTGAACAATGGTATATATTCATGCTGTGAAATCTGCGAAAATGATTATATTATGTTTTTTCAGAGATCAGTGTGTAAAACAGCAAAACACATCCGTAATAAACCTTAAAACCCAAAGATTCTCAGACTATAGGTTTGGGCAAGCATTCACAACTCCAAAAATATTAATATAGTTATATATTAATATTTTTGAAATTATAAATATTAATATAGTTATATTAATATAATTTTTAGTAATTATTATTAATTAGTATTAATATTGCACGGTTAGAAGAAACTTAATTTTGAAATTCAAACTTTCAGCTACTAATGGACCCTTGTTCATGATGCGCTCTCAAACCATTCATCCAGCCGCGCTACCTGTATTTATTAAAACTGCTCACAGAGCCTTGGATGAGCCAGCTACCTCATACTGACCTGTTTCAACAACAAAACAGAGCTCGGGTGACAGCTGACTCAACTGATAGCAGCGCTGGCATTGCTCTAGGGCTACTATCAGCATATTAATGTCAGATAAGAAAGGATTGGTATAGAGACAACCCTAGGATAAGGAAGTATACGCACATGTAATGGGATTGATCAGGGGGCACATAAAGTTTAAGTAATAGTACTAAGGGCAGATCAACGTTATGAACAGATGTTTCATACTAAAAGAGCTCACAACTGTGTATGTAATTAGAACCTTTTTGTGATTCCAAGAATCAAACATCATTCTATGCATGAGAATGTGCACAACATCAAAATATTATCTCATTTTAAGGGGCACTCGCATCAAATTAAAGAAAAATTTCATCCGAAAGTATAGATATTTTTTATCGTTTGAGATTTTTTTTTTGTCTCAGGTGACATGACAGCTAGAATGTGTCAAGACTGAAATTGACAAAAACCTGATCGCAGATAAAACGCTTGGAAGAAAAACAATTCCCCAAAAATGACATCAATAGTCACACTTCTTGTTTGAAAACAGTATGAAAAAATTATCTAAGCTGTCTTAATCTTTTTAGATGTTTTATACAAAACAGGATTGATCAGCTTTTGTATGGTCATAAAAGGGATTGCAGAAACAGGCTTTATAATATCTCGTCTTAAGCTGTGAGCTAGCTTATGTAAGAAATATAGCCTATGACGAGAGCGCTTGGTTCACTGTGTTTCCCTTCCTACAAAAAATGTTTAAATGATTCCTTTCGATGACCTTCACCTATATAGACTTTGAGAAACAACAAGCAGGTACAGTAGTGCTTTTTTCTAGTTTAAATATGAAATGCTCATAGAATAATCTATATATGTATATATCTCGAATATTTGTATTTTTGTTTGTCTATCTGCGTTTCCGTTACAGAGATAAAGTTTTAGGAATGAAAAGTCCACAGTGTACTAGATTTGAACTCACAAGATCTAGTTCTGCAGACTGGCATTTATCCAACACACTACTCTGTTCAACTGGCTATACTATGGAATAACTTATACACATACTTGCTACACGTGCCAATATTTCATAGCTTCACGCTCAACACTACAGCTAGCATTATACGTGAAGCCATACCAGAAGAAAATTGCGTACCCACATGTGAAGAATAATGTTTAAACTCACCTTGCCAACAAGACTATTGCAATTAGAAAAGATCTGTAGCGGGCACTGCAGCTGGTACAGTATTAATTACACAAAAATAAACACAGTACACAGAGATAAACACAGTACACAGAGATAAACACAGTACACAGAGATAAGCACAGTACACAGAGATAAGCACAGTACACAGAGATAAACACAGTACACAGAGATAAACACAGTACACAGAGATAAACACAGTACACAGAGATAAACACAGTACACAGAGATAAACACAGTACACAGAGATAAACACAGTACACAGAGATAAACACAGTACACAGAGATAAACACAGTACACAGAGATAAACACAGTACACAGAGATAAACACAGTACACAGAGATAAACACAGTACACAGAGATAAACACAGTACACAGAGATAAACACAGTACACAGAGATAAACACAGTACACAGAGATATACACAGTACACAGAGATAAACACAGTACACAGAGATAAACACAGTACACAGAGATAAACACAGTACACAGAGATAAACACAGTACACAGAGATAAACACAGTACACAGAGATAAACACAGTACACAGAGATAAACACAGTACACAGAGATAAACACAGTACACAGAGATAAACACAGTACACAGAGATATACACAGTACACAGAGATAAACACAGTACACAGAGATATACACAGTACACAGAGATAAACACAGTACACAGAGATAAACACAGTACACAGAGATAAACACAGTACACAGAGATAAACACAGTACACAGAGATAAACACAGTACACAGAGATAAACACAGTACACAGAGATAAACACAGTACACAGAGATAAACACAGTACACAGAGATAAGCACAGTACACAGAGATAAACACAGTACACAGAGATAAACACAGTACACAGAGATAAACACAGTACACAGAGATAAACACAGTACACAGAGATAAACACAGTACACAGAGATAAACACAGTACACAGAGATAAGCACAGTACACAGAGATAAACACAGTACACAGAGATAAACACAGTACACAGAGATAAACACAGTACACAGAGATAAACACAGTACACAGAGATAAACACAGTACACAGAGATAAACACAGTACACAGAGATAAACACAGTACACAGAGATAAACAAAACATTTTCAGTTAAAATGGTACATGTTGTTTAAGTTGGTTAAAAAATCACTTTTCTGAGAAAAAACTTTATTTATTACCCATGCAATGCCGGGCATTCACCTAGTAGCACACCATTTCCGATTGCTCAAACCTCTCACATTTGAATTACATTATAAATACATCCGTTGAAAAACAGTAAAATGTATACAAATTTGTTTTGTCAAAAAGGCAAACATGGGCAAAATGTTGAAACGGCAGTCATTATGTCGTCTGCAATCTATCGGGGCAATTGGAGTGGCTCATAGATACCGTTCATTAAATATACTTAGAGTTGAAAGCATGAATGTATTTATGTCTTAGCTTTCACGAACCAACTGTTTTAACACGACACTCCTATTTGCACAACCTTAAATAATGTGTTCCTTAGGTTAACTACATGAAGTTAAGTTCGGTTGCTATGATGATATCGCTGTTACAAAGGCTGCCTAGTCGATGACCGATATCAGCTGATAGCAACTGACTCTCACGAGGGCCTGTTTGAACAGTATGTGATTAGTGTCAACATCTAAATGTACATATCACTAGGAATACCTTGTACAGTTACAGAGAAGAGTCAAGCACCTCATCTAGATAGAGGAGGTTAAATACAATGTCATTGAACTATTATGCAAGGACTGATCCAGCTGCAGACAGATTTATCCAATAAGCATCTAGAGCTATGGTGATATGGTGATTTAATTGTTAGATGGCGATTTTCAAGGTACACGATTTGAAAATCGCCATCATTTAAAGAGATATCCATCGTTGTTTTTTTACGTCATCCCTTGTTTGCACATGCGCTCGTCCACGAAAAAGCCGCCATCTTTGTAGAAAACGATCGACATTCTCTTGAATAATAGTATTTTTCGATGTTGTTTTGATACTAAAATAAAAAATTTGCAAACAAAAGCATTGTTTGCAATAATTAATTGCAGAAGCTTCGTGTTTTTAACGATAAAAGTTGTCTATAAAGATGGCAGACAACGATAGAATGACGTCATGAAAAAACGAAGGATAGTCAATCATATAAATGACATAATTGTGTAATGGTGATTTATCTCACACTTGCAGAAGTCCAGAGTGAGCCGTACTGGAACTAAAACACACGGGCCTTTTAGTGCTATAATAAACTCATTCCATGTCCTTCCACGTACATAAGCACATTTATTCACGAAATAAATGTTTTTAATGATCACAAAAACAAAACAGTTTCTTTTCCAAGTTGAAATATTCAAAAAATGTGAACAAAAAGTCACTAGTTTTTACATGACTATATGAATGCCTGGTGTTGATAGGGTAATAAAAAACCAACTTATAAACAGTGGAAGGTAAGTTGGCTAAGTTGACTAATTAGCCAATAGCTAAACTAGCTAGTTTGCGTAATCTAAAGCCTGGTTCCCATATACGTCGCAAAGCACCCGCGATAGCACCGCAGGCTATTAGCGATAAAATGGGAACCTACGCGCCGGTTACCGCCGAGGACCGCCGGTAGTTGCCGGCGGCATCGCAATAGTTTACCGCTGTTCAAATTTCGCAAAGACCGCAGGCAAAACCTTGCCGAAATGCACTGTACGGGTGAAGGTCACCATTATAGAAACGGCATGGCAACTGAAAACTTTATTTGATTGCGCGATTATGTTTAGCGATGCAGCTTATATGTGAACATATCCCGCCGAGCCTAACGTCGCAAACGTTTTTTTGCCCAAGTTACCGCCGGAGTCTCGCAATCGATATGGGAACCAGGCTTTGGCTAGTAACTCAAGCTTGCGTATATTGCTAAACTTACTATCTGGGTTATTATACGCATTGCGACTCTGCATTACACACAACGTCACTATCCATTACACGCAACGTCACTAAAGCTTGCTCTCACAGCTCTTATTAGTAAGCTTAGAAATATGGGTACTAGCTTACTAAAAAATTAGCCAATGACAACGGGACTTGTATATTGCCTGCCACTGTTTGTAAGCTGTTTTAATACCCATGCAATGCCAAGCATTCAGCAAATCTTCACTATAATAAGAGCGGTGTCCATCCGTCTGTCCGTCTGTCCAAAGCCATGCTAGGAGCATTAGAAAGAAAAGATTGCCTCACACGTGAATCAAACCCGCGTGCCAAATTCAAAGTCAAGCATGCTCCCACCACACCACTCAGTCAGATTGCACCAAATGGGAATCAAATCCGGATATTTGGTTTCCCAGCCAAACACCCTACCATCCACACCACTCGACCATCTTTAAGAATATTTATGCGCATAGTTATTACACATGAGACTCTATGCATCTACACAAACAATCGGTTCAAAATACTTGATACATGGTGTGAGTTTGATAGTAAATTAATATGCATACTTGGCAAATATTTTCCTCGCTTTCCCACCTTAAGGGTAATTAAAAAAGTGATGGTTATAAAATTTCTATCTTACCTCCAGGTGGTTTCAGGCTATGCATCTTGAGAGGAAACAGTATTATTCATTATCATACTAGTTATTATTCATACTATATCATATTATTCAGAATATTAAAAAGAAATTGTATCAAACAGAAAGCCTCCTTTACATTGGTTGCTCTTTATAAACAAAAAATTGACCAAAAATCTATGGGAACATGGCCTAAAACACCTATGCTAGGCTTGCTTACCCTCAACCCAATCTGACCATTAGAAATCAAGATAACATGTCGATGTCCAAGGCAAACAAGACTCTGGAGACGTCTCCATTTAAGTCAGACGTATATACAACTCTACTGAAAGGCTAAGATGTCACACCAAAAGCACACTCGGGGCGACTAAACAAGTGTAACAAAACAGAAGTACGAGGTTTGCAGCAGGACGCTCTGTGAGGTACACTGAAGGCGTCGGAGAAGAAAAAATCTTTTTTTTTGAAATTGAAAAATAAACTTTCATTATGGCATGACCAGAGATCTCCTAGCCGCCACAACCCTGGGAGCAGGTTGTAAAAATGGTAAAACAGTTATGCCTGCCACAGGAAAAACTAAAGCAGCTCATTTTAATCAATCTATTGCATGAGTATGGTATGATGCAGTTGAACTTTCTACCTTGTCTTTTGTTTGATCTTCTCCTAATCAGACAGTCAATAGTGGAAAATCAGTACAGTAATCTCTCGCGAATTGGCGGTACGTCTTGTACGGCTTCAGTGCTTCAGAGTAAAAATAATAAATACCGTATTCATTGGAAAGCTTAAAAACTAAATATTAAAAGGAAAAAATGAAACACATCTCTCTCATACTCTGGCTCAGTGAGAACTTTCGCAAGCATCATTGCGCCAGCAGACATAGTGCGCTATTTTTCTATTACATCTTATGAAATGTGCGAAGTTCTTCACATCTTTTAACCACCTTTGAAATTGTCTAGCGAACCTGATAAAAGGAGGAAAAATTCTTACTTCGCGGTTTTATTATTTTCCATTTCACGGATTTTTATTTATCCTGAGAGGGAGAGGGCGCCAGCCCTGATTAACCTCGAAAAGTGAGAGGTTACTGTATAACTCAATGGATCGAACAAAGAACTCCATAAATTAGGTCAAGTGGCCTGACTACTGCAATGTATTTACACTAAGCGCCTGACTAGAACAAGGTCAAAAAGTCAAGGTGTAGTGAGGCCTCTTTACAAGTACTGCATTCAAGGTTTTAATATTGACAAGAACAATTATGAGGAGGTTTGTTTTCTCTCGGTAAAGCTTTTTGATTGTTAAGTTGATATAACATTAATAACTAAAAACACACAAACTCAGTAAATTTTAATTCCAACTTTATATAAACGAAAATATGCCAATTGCAATAGTCATTCAAAAAAGGGTTTCAACAAAGTGAGGTCGAGATAACTTAAAATATGTTAATTTTGGAAGCTGAATAAAACGGTCACTGGTAATAGCGGATATGTGATGAACATTTGATTTGTTTCGATACTAAGTGCTTTAGGAAAAAATAACTTTGACTGCTTTGCACCAAGGAGGTGGGGAGCTGAGACATGCGTAAGTTCACAAACATACCAGAAAGTTTGAAAATGATAGGCAAAACTATGGCTAAAACTTATGAAAAAAGGAGAAAACTCCATATTAAACTGTCACATTGTTCGATTATTCACACAGCTAAAACACCCTGCGTATACTTTCTAGTGCTCGCATTACACGGTGAATATTTCAAAACAAGGCATGCAAAGGTTACACAAAAAATACGAATATTGTCACTATCTGTGGGCCAGAAATTTTTACATTATTTTAATTGAGATGGAGCCGGGAGTGATATATATAGGCAGAACGCTAGAGTCTGCAACAGGCTTGTAATGATGCTCTAGAAAATCTAGTGGTGGCTAAGGATCAGCTTAATCTCTTCTCCTTGACATTTATACATAAAACCTCTATTATAACACCTGTAAATCAATGTATATACATTTGTATTTGTTTGGTTTACATTTGAAATAATCCATCGTTTTTTTTTACGTCCTCAAGTCGTTTGCACATGCGCTCATTCACGAAAAAGCCGCCATATTTGTAGAGAACGATCGTTTTCTTTTATTTACTAGTACTTTTTGGTGTTGTTTTGATACTATAATAAAAAAAATTTCAAAAAAAAGCATTGTTTTCAAAAATTCATTGAAAAAGCTTCGTGTTTTTAATGATGAAATTGTCTATAAAGATGGCCGACAACGATAAAATGACGTCACAAAAAAACGAAGGAAAGTCTCCGATTTTATTTGAACCATTCCTGACTGACTCTGTTTTTATAAATCGAACTTACTTTTTCGTTGAATTTCGGCTTTCATTTCAAACTTCGCTCACTGATATTTGGTAAAAAATAGGGCAGCTTGTATAACTATCAGCTATAACCACTCCCAGAACTGACAATAATTCTACGGCCCTTTAGCTTTTACAAATACATAATACACATTATATAAGCCAGTCTCCCACCTTTTTGCAGTAGTCTTACATAACAGGCAGATCAGTGCTACAAATTGCAAAGTAATATGTCTACAGGTCATTATTCATGTTAGCTGATATAATAGGCATGGTGATATGGCGTGGAGCCATCTTTCATAGTCATGCATTTGCATTTCCATGATTATGACTCATCTCTGTTACATGGAAGGCTTAAGTGGGCGGCCATTAGCCATTCCCGACTGATTCAACATTTGACTCTTTAGCTGTCAAATAGTCGATCCTTCTGCTATCGATCCTTCTGCTACCATATCAGATTAAATTAGACTTTTACGGCTTTAGAAAGGATTTTGTTTTAGTTACTACTTCAAACTAAAGTCTATCTGGCAGTTTCCTAACATATTGATAAATTCTATAGAATTCTAGTTTTATAGAACCTCACATCGGACACGCTACTTTTATCACCACTTTCTGTCTAAGCTTTCAAAATACCAGTATCCACTGCAAGAGTTGTTATTCTTTCAAAGAAATAATTACCAGCAGATTTCTCCACAGTTAACAAACTATATAGGTCAAAAGAGATCAGAATTCTTCTGGATTGTCATGCCAAAACCAAACCAAGTACATGAGCTAATACACTGTCAAACAATCTCCATGCGCAAGTTAACTTCGTTTGGTAGGTCACCGTCATCCAATCACAATATTTGTGAATCTTTCTGTAGGTTACTCGTATTCACTAATCAACAGTAATTGGTTAAAATGATTTTTTGGTTTTTAAATTATTAAATTAAATTAATTATATTAATTAAATTATTATTAATTAAAAATTATGTTTAAGTAATCTTCAATTTTATGAGAAATAAACCCAAATGAATGAACGCAACACATTGTATGTAACATGCAGTCATTAATAAAACATATTTGCAATTCTGTGAGTGGATAAATGCCTCATTCCAAATATCTAATATAGCTTTAGTATAAATAGCTGACAAAGACAAAGCTGGCTTGAGGTGGTTTTATAGCATATGTATCATATCATGTCTGTTGGAACTAAAGCTAATCTGCGAGCAATTTTCAGCTTCAAATGGGGTGTAATTAGGTTTGAAGATCTCAGCATTAAATCCGGAGTCAAAAGCATTTAAGGATTGTGATTGTTACGTATAATTGTTACTCATTCATGAAAGCATTCTTCAGATGATCTGTTCTTTAATAAATAAAACTGATTCGGAGTACCAAGTTTTCCATATTTTTATGGGAGATAAAGAATGATACAACGGCACAAGCTTATAAACACAGATATTCGTGGAATGTTCAACGAGCTCTATTAAATAAAACCTACTCTAAAGTCAACATGGCGAATTAAATATTGACAAAAATAAGTAAAGAGGTTCATCTTCTTTCGTTCAGCTTAAATCTATAGAAATGAAGTAAATTATTATTTTTATTTGCCGACCAAATATCAACTAGAATAGAAAAAGTGGCAGATGTAAATAGCTATGATAAAAACCCATTTTTTAATAAATTGAGGCAAGTCTATCAGTCTGTCTGCTCAGGTGCTCAACAGAAGGAATACCAGTGAGGGGTTTACACTAACCAAATTAGATATGGATTTGAACATCCTGAGAAATTGCAAAGCTAGCAAAGCACCTGTTCATAACTGTCAGTTGCCCCGGTTCATTAGTTTGGAGTTTAATATAAACTTCGAAAATCTATTTTAGAACAACAATAGTAACCATGTAATGATAAGCATTTTTTAAGATAACTAAAAGTGAATCCAGCATTAACACAAATATTGTCACTCTATGGTACTAGTCCAATCCTGAGAGAAATAACTCCATTAGATGCAAACGCTGTTACAGGTACTGCCACAGACGCTGTTAGTTTAGCTCTAGTTTTAATGCTAGATTCCAACTTATTCTGCCTGCGATTTGAAGCTAATAATTATTTGCCGAATAGCCTGAGTGCCAAAGAAAATGATAAACGATATGAGATACACCAAGCACATGCTAGTCTCTCTTTCTTTCACTATGAACACCAAGTATTTCATATTGCAATAAATCTCTTGCTGGCAGAATTAATTTTGACCAATGAAAAACCAGTAAGCATTTCCCAAGAATTAATTTGAACTGGATGTCAAATGCAGGATGTAATAAATATACTGTTTTACTGCTCTACTGCCAAATTCTATTTTTACCCTACAAAAAGGTTCCATATTTTTACAGTCTTTTCGGTAAATGAAGATAGCCTATTTCTAAATCTTATCTTACCTCATTTCAACTTTCTGTAAAAAGTTCCCAGTCTCTGCTTTGCAACCGTTGCCCTTCTTAACCCGAATCATTTTAAATCCCCATTCATCGGTTCCCTGATACCTTAACAAAGACGTGTCTAGACAACAATATACCATACAAACTGTGTACCTTGAGTGTGGCCACCCGGTGAACCCCAAGCATCTGTCACTCCTTCTACAAAGCCCGAGACGTACACCGCGCAAGAGAAGATGTTGGCTAGAAAGAACAGTAAACCAATACTCCCACCAAACTCTGGACCCAGGGCTCTGCTGATCATATCTGATGCTGAAGTCAAGGACAGTGCCATGGATTTTTACAGTTACACCACACCTATATCAGAATGTAGCTTACATAATCATTCAAAAACATCAATTTATAGCTGTAGGGTTTACATAGTTGCAATCAGGGCAAAATAAGAATTAATTTAATATACAATTTATGGCTGTTGACTAAATTCACAATGAGTAAAAATAAGAATATTAGTTTTCCAACAAAGGGTTCCGATCTACTTCAGATGTTGCTTAGCTGACTGCCTATCCCATCCATTCAGCAATAGATATTGTTCTAATATATCCTTCTGCAGGTAAAAATAAAAAATAATGTGAAAACAATATGACTATTATCATTGGTTGTCAGTAGAAATTATTTTGAGATAAAATTTTTTGCAGGGCCATAATTGTGATAAAACTGTATTTATAGGTCTATAACAAAAATATATTTTATGGATGTGTTCGATATAACATATTTAGGCATTTAAACTATTTATTTATTAGATCATATTAAATTACTAACATACTTTCATACGTTTGTTTTTCAAAGCTTCGAGTGTAAAAGGTTTTACAGCTAATATTTTCTACTAACAGAAATAATTTTTTATTGTTCAGATAAGACTCAGCAGGCCTTTGTAATGGCAATAAAAGTTGTGGACACCTAAGGTCATTCAAGATTGCACATTAGAAACTACTAAACAGCAAGGCGCAAGCATAGAGCAGCTACTGCTTCTGTCTAATTTTACCTATTATACAAAAATAATGAGGTTTGCAAGACGGCATAGTTTCCAACAACTACACATTTTTTCAGAGCAACGAAATCTCAACTATTGTAAAGATGAAAAAATTAGAAGGATACAGTAGGCACCACCACCCTCCACCGCTCCATTGGTTGAGATTGCGCATATAGACAGCACAGTCAGTCCTAGGATCACATAGGCTAATAAAAATTGAGCAATTGCTTCAAGTAAGCCTGCTTGCCCAATCACATAACCTACAAATCGCAAACAATAAAATTCCTAAAACATCAGTGACGAGAAATTACTAGATACAGATGTGTATGTTACATTTTGGTAAATCACATTACTGTACGTTAACATGTTTGTAAGTAATCTTTACTAGTTTAATTACTTGACTACAAACTAGGATAACCTATTTTCTCATGAAAACCTCAATAAATAATATTCACAAACAAGCAAACCTACACTACAGCCTAACAGATAAATTTACATAAGTTATGTAGGGCCTAAACATATTTTATCGCATGTAAAAGTAGCCAAGCTATATAAAAAAAATCGGCTGTCGTAAAATATATGTTTAACAATGCGTTTCATCGCAGAAATTTAATTTAGACATACTCACCTAAACGTAAAAATATAGTCGTACTAAATTGAGATAAGCCTACTGGCACAAAAACACCGAAAAATGTGTTCAGCACACGAATAGATGTCGCACGAGGTTCAGCGGATTCAAAACTACGAAAACTCGCTGAGGCATCAGTACTAGAATTTGCATCTTCAGCTGATAAATCTCTGCTTAAGGTCCTGATCAACATGGGTTGATTGTCGTTTTCATTGCTGTCTTGGCAATCGTATCCATCTAATTCTGCTACAGGTAAAGTAGAAGCGGTAGAAGTTGAACTATCCGAGTAGCAACAAGCCATGGCTCGGTGATAAACAGTTTTTGTTCGTTTAAAAGTCCATTTGCCCGCAAATGTGTTTACTAAAATATTTTTTTCTTTTTAATAGGTTGATTAGAGGCGTTAAAATTAGCGTTAAATCCAGTTCCTGTTGGGCGTAGGGTTCGCTAGAGCACATTAAACGCGATGTAGTTGACCTTGGCGCTTTGGCGACCCAGCGGCATCGATATTCAATAATCAAGTAACAATAGCGTAACAAAACTAAACTGATCATATGACATCCACGTGCATTCGTACATCGCTTTACCTAGTCACGTGTTTGAAGTGTCGGTCAAACACGTGACTAGGTAAAGCGCGTCAAACAGTTATGGAAGCATTTTAGAAAATCATAATTATTTGGCCAACCAACTGAATTATATAACGAATATCTAAAGGGTAGTTGGAAACATTTAATTACTTCTGTTCTAATACAGATAGTCGTGGTTTATTGAGCTATTTAATAACCACACTTGACCTTCTGTAACAACATAACCCATAAGTCTTTCTAAAAATAAAAATATTTATTTTTGTAGGAGCTGTTTAGCGATAAATTATTTCATTTGGTTCAAAGAAATGAGCTTGAATTTTAACAATAAGTTACAAAATAAAATAGAATAACAGCTGTGCTTGGAGTTATTGAAGCATATGTAAAAAAATGATTATTTTAGTAGCTGTTTGCATTAAGTAATTTATTAATAGTTACATGTTTGTTCAAGAAAATAGCCCTTGTTATAATATACCTTGAAACTTTAAAGTACTTTGTTCGTACCAACTTTTTTTAGCACAAAAGTTCATATGATCAAGTTCATCAGTTGAACAGCTCATCAAGAGTTCTCTTTTTCAAACCAGTTTAAAGTCCAACAAGTCTGAATAATGAAGTGCTTATAATAAAAAAGGATTACATGATTTAATAAGTCAAACCCTTTAAGATAAGAGTAACAACAATAGCAACAAGTTTCTTATCTTTGCTGAGCATAGGTTGAACTAGTCATAGAGCTACCATTGTTCTTTGAATCAGATATAAGTAACTCTCTGGAACTGTATAAAGACACACCTAATTGAAAGAACCACGTTATAAACCTATGCGTGCAGCCGGTGTTTCAAAAAAAGTTTACTACTTGCTCATTGAAAAATCATTTAAAACTAAATAATTTTTAGAACTCCTAGTTTTGATCAGCGTTTCTCATTGTTATTGTAATCAGAGCCTTATCCATCTCCAAAGACAGAATGAAAGGTTTATAAAAAAAATCGCATAGTGAAAGATTTGAACTCGCATCCTTTTGGTTGTTAAGCTGACGCTCTAACGCCTGCACCAATCAACCACTTTCCAGAATAAAGAAATAATTGTATTTATAGTTATTATATCTCACCATTTTTCACGACACACTAAACTGCCTGGGTACTAGTTTGTACGATAAGCAGTGGTAAAATACCGTCAGGTAATAATACAAAGAGTTGTTTGCTCCTTTCCCATTATCAGTTTAAATAAATAAGGAACAGTTTTAATGTTGTATGTTACAGATAATGATTAACAATTGTTCATGACATTAAAGGTTGATTTGCAACAAAATTCACATTACCGTTATGTGATATGAAAAGATTCATCATGTCTTACTCTGATGTGTTGTAGGTGCGAAATATGTGGAAAGGTGATTACAAGCTCTTAAAATCTCAAAAACAAACAGAAAATCGCAGCCACACGAGACCGCCGTAGTTTGAAGTCCTTTCCAAAACGGCTCAAATGTGATGTAGTTGTGAGAGATGGTTTCTGTTTACACTTTCTTGCAACCTTATTCGTCGAAATATTTTCACAAATATACTTCACGCATTCAATAAAACTATGTCTATTGTTCTTACGCGTCTGTTTTATCGTCATCGTAATGCTGTCACTTTTAGCAGTGATATCTTATAACTTACCGTAAAAATTCGTTTAATTTTTTAT
The DNA here is from genome assembly GCF_963576615.1 of Watersipora subatra. Classification (NCBI taxonomy): domain Eukaryota; kingdom Metazoa; phylum Bryozoa; class Gymnolaemata; order Cheilostomatida; family Watersiporidae; genus Watersipora; species Watersipora subatra. The sequence continues at coordinate 26,018,774 of NC_088716.1, forward strand.
CGTTAGCTTGAAGGAATACATATCATTGTCTGATAATCATGACGAGCCTGTTGGTCACTTGTGATAATCGAAAGGTGCTGCAAAAATGATTTTCGAAGTATTGGGTCACATGATCAGATTACGACTAGACAATTAGTCCAAGCCGAAATAAAACTGTAAAGTAGCGAGCATCTATATTTGATACGGCGTCTTCGGTAAAACCCGAAGTGTTTGTCATAAACTAGTACTACGATAAGTTTATATTGAGCTTTTTATTGGCCTTTCAATTCACGTGAGAACATACGTGACAAGACGATAACCAAATTTCGTGGCTACGTCATCGAAATAAAGAGATTCCAATCTCCTTTTTGTTTTTGAGCTTTTAAGAGCTTGTAGTCACATTTCCACATATTTGGCACTTACAACACAACAGAGTAAGACGTGGTGAATCTTTTGATACCGAATAGCTGTACTGTGAATTTTGTTGCAAGTCAACCTTTAACTAAACTGCTGCTTAAAGGTGATAGCAAAAGTATGAGGAACAAGTTACAAATCTTCATACTGTATTAGCTGATCTGTCATAGCAAAGCATAAAAACAAAAACACTTTAAACCCTCTTATACCTGTTCTCAGAAGTATGGTGGTGCTGAATTGCCCAAGGGCAACTGGAGCAAACACACCTCCAAACCATCCTAGGAGCTTCGTGTTTGTCAGTCTTCCATCATTTCTGCCAACAGTTATAAAACGCATCTTACAATAATATACCACTGAACTGCTCTTCTGACTATTGCAAAGATATTTTATTCAGACGTTGAAAAACTCTTTTCATACAGTAACTTGGCTAAACTAGTTGAATGATTATCGGTGATGATCGCCAGAAAAACGTGTTTCTTAGGATGACGAAGGTCACCAAAATTTGCTTTATTTTTATCCTCATCAACCTGCATCTTTAAAACTCTTTACTACAAAAGGAACCGTGTCTCTCCGTTTGTTCGAAGTGACGGTTGGAGGTTGGAAAGATTAATACTGCATGTTAACACAGTGTGCGGTTTATGCATAAAAACATAATTCTGTTAGGTTTCAACTTAAAGGCATTTCACAAACGCAATCATCCTTGCTGTGGGAAAAATTATCAAAGCAAATTTGAAGGCCAAAATAACTCTTTTATAGGTTTTCAGTTTATGGCTTGATTGCCAATTATAAAAAGATTTAGCAAATACTAAAACGTCGCTCAAGATTTCCTTTCTTTTCGATCAGATAGCCTGAAGTTTGGTGAACAAGAGGCGGGTTTTCAGGTAGCAGACGGAGTTTTGAAACCAAATATTTTAGGAACCTGGTGGAAGGCACAGAGCATAAGCGTGTGAAGTTAAAATGAAATCAGTGAAAATATGTGAAAGCGCAGAGCGTTCATATAGACTAACAGACAGCTACAATGATAAATGGGGATTTATTAATATAGGTTCTCTCATATCAAACGGCTACAAAATGGAAAATAGGGAAATAGCCAGATTTTCTATTCCAACTTACTTATGCATGCCAAAAATTTAAAAATTAATAAAAATATAATTATAAAAAGTCATAAATTTAATTTATTTTAAAATTATCTAAATTAAGAATTAATTTTCAAATTAAAATTAAATGAAAAATTGTATCAATTTAAAATTTAATTAATTTAAAATTTTATAATTTTTAAAAAATTCTCAATGTTGCATTACTAAGCCAAACAAACTCTTGTAATATTTAGTTTTCTCTCAGCATGTTGAAATTGAAAAGAGTCAATATGAAACATTATCTTTTATCTCACGATGAGTCATGTTGTCCTCTGGCTCAGTTAGTTAGTGACTGATTATAGAGAGATAGTAGATGATTCATCAACCAGTAGTAATAAACATGTTTATTCTTGACAAACAGCTACAACTCACGTCAGTCTTTGTATCCATGCCATCATGAGGGATAAAACATCCTATACGCTTTAATGATGGCACAAAATAAACCATAGTGTGATATTATTAGCAAATGAGCCCTACGACATGCTCACCGATGTTATCACAGTCATTTATGGAGTTTATCTATAGTTAGCGTCAACTGACCGAAGCCGTGGGTATGTAACAACTAATACGTGACCTAGCTTGTGTCCAGATAGATGTGACAAGCAACAGATAATAATTTAGTTGCAACTCCTAAACCACAGCTTTCCCAGTTATAGCTGGCAAGACGTAGCAGGCTGTTACTATTCAGATACAGCTGACATTATGTGACAGAGATTCAGTCTGCCAGTCTGTCAATCAATGCTGTCTGACAAAATGATGGCAGACTATGACCTTGCGGTATCATGACTGACAGGCTATGACCTTAAGGCATTGTGACTAACAGACTATGACCTTGAGGCATTGTGACTAACAAACTATGACCTTCAGGCATCGGTTTTTGACATGACTGACAGATTATGACCTTGAGACTTTGTGACTGACCTTATGACTACCAGACTATGACCTTGAGGTCACATTGTGACCAAAATTATGACAGGCTATGAATGTGGGTCTACCACGAGTTTGGTATAAAAAACTGAACGATTAAATCTGTATGACATCGTTCTTATCTTACTAAAAGCTATGAGCACTTGAGGCTACGTTCAAGTTCAGTAATTCTAGTGTTTTGCACACTTCACTTATTTTCTTTCAAAATGTAATTAAATTTTCTTCCAAATTGGAATGTTATTAGAATACGTACAATAAAATAGCTACAGTTGCCTTTACGCACCACAATAACTGCTTTGCTGCAGATGACATCTGGTGACAATTTTAGATAACAAATTGTGGTTTGTAAGAACTTTAACTTATCCGTTGATAACTATGATTTATGCACTCACCCAATCAGAGCTTCTTCGTCTTCTGGCACAACTTTGATGTCTCTGGACTTGTGGTAGCTGACACTCAGATGCTGTGAGCTCTCTAAACTAGAGCCATTGATATTTGAGTAATCCATCGAGCCGTAGCTTGCCATTTCCTGTTCAGCAGTGATACGAACTTCATGAAGTGGAAAGCTAGGCTGAGCTTTTTTCTTCACCAGTCCTCATATATCCATCTTAATCATATAATTACATCACAAGGTACCTCTGACCTATATCTTTGAATTTATATTGGTGAATCATTCGTAACGATTCTGACCGGATTATTCTGCAGTTAGTTTCCCTAGTAGTGTCTACTCTACTGCAGCAGGTATTGTGATGAATGATGCTTTGTTAGATAATTATAGAGCAATTGAACAGAAGTTATGCTCAAAGCGTTATGCCTTTAGTTTGGTAATAAGGAGACAGTCATAGCTCTACATACGAATGCCATAGCATGCGGGAAACTCGAAATACGAGCTGAACTTTGAGCAAGTCTTTTCCTTGAGATGTTCTAATTTTTAAATTACGAGCCGGTTGTCGATGGCCGCTATATGGCCAAGTATGCAAGCGATCACTTTTGACCACAGCGTAACTCGGGCTTTCTCCTCGAATCAGCTTTTAAAAGGTTTTTAAACGGTTGGCTAAAAGCTATGGTGAACGAGAGGCAAAACACTGCTAATCGGAAACGGAAGTAAAAAATAAAACAAAAAGTTTAGTGAGCAATTAAAACTTAACTTCAAGTGTGTTTTTAGAAAACTAAATTTATTCAAAGTTTCTGTTATGTAACATCACAATAGTTTAATGTATCGAGCGCGATGCTTTCAGGTCTCTCTCAGACGGCCGTTATCCACAACGTTTGTCTAGAAAATAAAAACTCCATAAAGTAGTGTACATAGTGATGTTACATTTTATTGCAGATCATAACCACTGAATTAGTATTCGTTACTTTTAGTTACATTGCTTGTACTAAATTCCAACAATTAAAAATTTGTTTTTCCTCCATAATATCCAGTTTACAAGTTTTTTTCATAGTGTGGTAATGGTATAATTTGTACTTGCATATTTTATATAAGAAATAGTGCTTTTTGATGCGAGTAAATTGACCTACAAGCCTAGTCCCAGAACGCATTAATCTCCTATGTCAATGTACAGTAAGATTAATACAGTATATCGGTTCAAAATCTCTTACTAGTCAACCATTGCCAATCTTAGAAAGGTTTCAGAGCAAAAAACCATTTTATAGGCTAATTTGGAATTGATATCAAACGTATTAAATGAGTTAAAATATATTAATAGCAAGCTCGAAATTTCTTTCTTTCTTTTTTCATTTCTTTCTTAACGCTGTTCCAGCAAGGTGTTGGTGTTTGGTATAATGTGTAGACTTTCTGGGAAGTAGGAATAGAAACTGTTTATATAGCGGTCTGTATTTCCATAGACGGCATGCTCACAGTAGATTCAATCAATATATATGCAAGTCCTGGTTGTGTACGACTTACAACAAGTCAAACGCTGTGACACCTTGGTGTATATAAATTTTGATTTTAATTATTTGTTATTGGCAAAGATTAAACTGGTGCTAAAATTAGGCAGGTATGAAAATGTCTCTATATGCATGTACTAGGTGAGTACTCGGCATTGCATGGGTAACAAAAATGTTTTTGCAAAGAAAATTTACTTTTAATCAACTTACACAAGATTTGTTAACTTTTAAATTAATATGTTTGTTTATTTCTGTGTAATTAATACCCTAAAAGCTGCATTGCCTGCTACAGATCTTTACTGATTGCAATAGTTTTGTTGGCCATATGGGTTTAAGCATTTTTCTTCGCATATGGGCTCATATTTTTTCTGGTGTGGCTTCACGCATAACACTAGTTGCAGTGTTGAGCATGACTACTGTTAAGTCAGGCCATGGAATAAGTTTTCTTTTCAAACATAAACAAGTTTCAAACAGACACAGTGTGTCTAGGATTCATGCACTAATGTTAGATGATAGATGATGTTGACTTCAAGAGCAATCGATGGTATAGCGGGTTAATACGTTGTAGAAATCAAGTCTATTTTATGAGAGAAAATCAATACTAAAAATAGAAGTCGTTTTGATATTTATCTCATGACTAGCTGTGCTTCCCGGCATTGCCTGGGTATTAAAAATCAGCTTATAAACAATGAGAAGTAATGAGAGTTGCTTGCCACTTGCTATTAGCCTGGCACATTGCCAATGGATAATTTGAGTAAGCTTACTGATGAGGGCTATTCATCTCCGTGACGTTACGCAATCACTCTGTATAATACGCAAAGCCGGTGAGTATTTGCTCTCATATAGCGACATATATCCGCTAGTGACCAAATCAATCTATGTGGCCTAATTGGTACGGCATCATAATGATAAACAGGAGGGTCCGAGATCAAATCTTCTTCAGCATAGATTCTTTATTACAGAATTCTAATAATAGCTATACACTGTAGTTGGATATACTGAAGGGAAAAAGACGATAGACTTTGAGAAATATATATATAGATTGATGAACTTTTTCTCTCTGAATCTTGAGAGTGTTTCGAAAACAGAGAGAACAGCGATAGTATATCAACTAGAGCTGGAACGAGACCAAGGAATGCAGGGTTGGGCCAGACTCAGGGTCAGCACTGAGGGCCAAGATCGAGTTGGGCCGGGTCAGCACGGCGATTTTTTATTCATTTAAGGTTAAGAGATAGTTCTACTACAGCCTAATGTTGTGACATGAATAACCTATAATAAAAGAACCCATTATCATACCAATCATTATATTTTGTGGCTTGGTTTATAGACGCAATCTACAATTTATGGCTAGACATTGGTGGATCAATGCTATTCAATGAGTAATAGACATAGATATATATACCTATATATATCTATGGTTTATATATCTATGGTGATAGATTAATGGCATGACTTTGGCTAGAGTGTTTTTATTCCAGATTTTATTTTCAACTCTGCTATTATAATCAACAAGAAAAGATTAGTTAAGAAATACTTAACAAATTTAGAAATAGATAACCCAGCATAGTAGAAAGCAAAAATCCATCACTTCCCTAAAACGTCTGGTATTAGTGAAAGAAATTGAAATAAAATAAATTTTCTGGATTGAAGGTTCTTAGACGCGCTTTTAAGTTCCTCGGAAGGCCTTCGTTGTAAATCCCTCAATAGTATTGAGGTAAACCCTTCTTTGTAGCTCAACTTGCTTTCGCATATTGTACAAATAATTTGGTCTTTCCCTTTCGTGGCTGGCTTATTCATTAACCCATAGACCGATGACATTTTGATTATTTCTTTTCGAAAAACTTTGCAAACCTATAGTCCAAATACTATTGTCGCAGGCGCAAAAATATAGTTTTGACTCACCTTGTTTTATTTCACCTGGTCCTTCCGCGCTAGGACTATGCGCGACTTTATTTCAATCGCACTTAAAAAGCAATATACAATCGCTCTCGTTTAGCCATAAACCTACCCTTTGTATAGGAAGACCCGCGGGTTGGGTGGCCCGACCCGGGCACTTCTGACCCAGTGGGTCAAGAACGGAAGAGCTACCCGTGCCAGCTCTAATATCAACCAGTCCAGTTCTACAGTTGAACTAGTGCAAAGGGCTGTATAGTATGCCTACAGATGATTCTTACATGCGCTGACTCATTTTTATATGTCAACAAACCTGGTTTTCTATGGACCAATGTTTCATGGCAGCTTAGAGTTTACCATTTTGTATGGCTTGTGGTTGATTATCAAATTGCAATAACCTAATTGTATTAATGTTATACATGAAGTTATGATAACTTTGAAGAAGCACTTTTGTAAAACTGTTATTAACGTTAGCAGTTTTTAGGTGTTTTTTGCTTTCCTATGCCTGTAGAGTGCACAATTGTAACTATTAGCTATATATATATATATATATTTTTTTTTTTTTTTTTGAAAAAATATTTAGCAGAAAGTAAACTTTTAGTAATCACGCTACAAATCTGTTTCGTGCGATGCACTCATCAGACGCGGTTGGACTAAAATTGCACCTGATTTTAGTTACTATATACATATATAAATCTCAGTGTCTGTTGTTCATCTGTCTAGTTATAGTGGCAAAGTTTTAGAAACAAAAAAATCACTTTGTGTGGGAACTCCACTCAGCACCTCCACCAGTTTTGGAGGCGGCGACAACCTTACCCATTTACCAACTCTAGCTACTTGCGATACAACAGCCATACGTGGCCATAGTCATTACATTGGTTAAAATAGGCACGCTTAAAGTGCTTGTGGTTATTAACGAGCACGCTTGATCATTAAGAGTAACGATTATTAAGCTAGGTTCTGATGCGGCCCTTACTGTAGTAAAGATCTTATACTAGCCTACCAGGTGTGTTGCTCAAATTCATTCGGTAATTATTTTATTACCCGGTCAACACTGGGCATTTATCTAGTCTTTACTATAACAAGAGACATGTCTGTTTGTCCAAAGCCATGTTTAAATATTTGGAAAAAGAACTTGTTTTCAATAGGTTTTGATCTCACGACTTCTGGTTTATAGAGCACAACTCCAGCACTTGCCCCATTCAGCCCTCCCCCATACAACGAAGCTGAACATTTCTGCAGTTACTTATTATACCTGATGATCTCTCACAGCGCATGTGACCACCAGACTGCTAGTTACCATATATAAGAGTTGTTTGAATTGTAATCCCTTACCCCTCACAATTGTATAGAAACTATGGTCGTTTTTGCTTTGAGTTTAGTATAAGATGGTGCATGATAACAGGATTCATGACAGCGGCGATGTATAGCTAATAGCCATAGCAAAACATAGTTATAAATATTTTAAGGTTTGCAGGCTTCAACACTTAAATACTTGTCTTATAACAAGCATTTTTGGTATATGCTAAAATGTTTTACTGGACTCACTAGAAGTAGAATGTAGAAGGTAGCTCCACATTTATAGATGTGCATCAAGTTAAACAAATGGCAAACGCATTTTAGGATGGATATTTTTTAACGATTTTGTCATATAGGCGTTTCTTGAAGCATGCTACAAGCTAGTGGTTCTTAATCTGGGTTCAGAACAAACCCATGTGGTTCGGTGATGGTCTCCTAAAGGCAACAGCAGAAATCACACCGATTTGAAAGATGTCTTTGTAAGTTTGTGTATTGTATTGGTTTCGATCTTTGAACATGGTAATATTAATGCGCAGTTCATTTTGCATACTAAAAAAAATTTCCTGTGTTAAATGTAAAAAAACATCCTTTTATTGTTTTAAAAAGAAGAGTTGGTCTAAGTTAACTATAAAACTATTCCTAAAAAAAATTACTCTAAACTAAATCAAACATCTTTGTTGTTAATAATTCTAGTAAATGTGTAGATGCTGTCTTTTTCAGACATGTTTTACGGGTTACAAAACTAGTTGTCAAATACTTAGAGCCTGCCACTTTAGGATTTCCCGTATTTGAATGAAATGATGCCTCAATCAAGTACACAAGTATTTGTGGCAACTGTGCTGCATGACAGCAGTCGTGGCCTAGTGGTCTAGTGCGCCTGATTTATGAACAACAGGTTGGGGTTCAAATCCCATGTAAGGCAACTGGTGCTTACAGGGATGCCTTTCAACCGTAAATTGCTCTCATGCTGTATGAGTCATTAGCTGAGACAGTCATCTTGTAAAATAGCCTTTATCTGTTATTAAGTCAGTTTTGAAACTCAAAGCTACAGCACAGACTACATTTAACAAACTACTACCGTTACCCGAAACACCAACCGTAGACATTCATGAGCTTATTGAGTATATATATCAGAGCTTACCTGCTAAGAGTGACAATGTGTTAGGAGAGATAGAGTGTAAGTTGAACTCTGACAAGAGCTGTAGAGCTAAGCTTATCTACGCCAGTGCATTCTACGCCAGTGCTAAGATAATACGAGAGATAAAGAACTTATCTTATAGCCTTAGCTCTTAGTCATGCTCATCCACAAACTAGCAAACAGACAAGTGAAACAGTTTGAGATTGAAATTTATTTGTAGAAATTAGTACAGTTGAATATATTCATAGTGTTGATTGACACTTCACCTGGCTTGTTTAATTGTTGAATAAAAAGTAGATCGCTCAACTACCGTAATCATTGTTTGATTGATAAGCTTGATAAGCTATGAAAGTGCATGATAGGAAGCTGTGGCACCCTTGTATCACCACAGATATTATGATTGTCTGTCTGTTTATCAGATTTCTGTTCAACTGCGCACCAAGGGAAGCCAGAGCTAACAACATTGTTTTTTATATACATTGTATAATGTAGGCCTATTTTAAATAAGAAACAAAGTTGACCATACTTTTTGTGACTGTCAAGTTCTCTGTTGCAATCCTCCTTAACCTGTCACTTTAATGCCACCTTGTAAATGGTTTCTCTCTCGACCTCTCTCTTAAAGCTGGTTCACACAATATCGCCGTATCTTGGCATTGATGCCAGAATACTTCGGTGATCGTTGATAATAACGATGTCACACTATCATCAAGAAATACTTTGTGGCGTAATGTTCCCATTTCTCTTTTAAATTTTCGCAAAGAAACCTCTTTGTTTTTGCATGCTAGAATCAAATACTAGTCCCGCAGCGACTATCATAAATGGGTATGAATAAATCACGCTATAGTTGACCGCGAATTACCATTGCCGAAATGGTTCACATTTAAAGGGCGGTCATCAACGCTCTGCGAAATATCGGAAAAGTTTGATAGCTGCAAACTTTCCAGACGTGTGCGCTTTGCTTCTTCGATGCCATGGGTTCAAGGTTCACATAATCAACGATGAACCCCGAAAGGAAAACGCTGACATACGGCGATATAGTGTGAACCAGCCTTTACCTTGAACTTTGTTTTGCGCTTTGGTCGTTGTTGTTCATTCTCTCGTTTTCAGTCGTCTTTTTCTTTTCTGCTGAATTCTCCCATTCACTTGTGATGCCCTCTTTTTCTTTCTTTCTCATTTGCTTCTCTTCTTTCCCTCCTTTTTTCCTTTCTATTTATCTCTCAACATCTTTATTAAGGTCATTCATGGTACAGAGACAGTTACTGTGTTACCATGCTTCGAGTGGGTACAGATTTGCTCGCTGCCAACAAATTCGCATTCTATCGTTACGGTAATTTGGATTTGTACAGAGTTTTTCAACAAGGATAGTCTCACAACTTAAGCAAAGCAAAATGGCATTGAATGTGTTTGAATTTCACCCTTTCTATGATTTGTTGTGGATGCAACTCTAAACCCATTCAAAGCATAGAACCATGCTAGAGTGATTATCACAAACTATATGTAAATTCTAGTCATTCTCACATACGGATCACTTTAATACCGATATACGAAACAACAATATCGAAATGTAATATTGTCTTCAAACACTCAATACTGAATGTGTAAACAGGAGTTAAGGGATTGGAAGTTGTCTCATCCCTCTGCTTCTGGCTCAGTTTTTGTCTCAGACAAAGTTCTAAGGAGGGTTTTCTTCACTATAGCTAAAAAAAATAGGAGCCAATAGATGAAGGGAGTTATCTTTCCTGTTATTTTGAGAAGCTGAAGTGGTGTGTAGCACTTGCTCTAGAGCTATTAGAACTCTTAAGAGAGGTCTATTCTTCAAAACAAAAGACACAGAGCTGTAAGTAGCATTATTCTTATAGATACAAATAGTACAATTCATAGATCAGTTAACAGCGCTAACCATAGATGTATTCGCTATACCAAATAAAAACTTGGTGGCAACACAATTCATAGAATTGAGATTACAATTAACCAGAGAGCTCTTCATAAAGTTAGCCAAAGTACTCATTATAAAGTTATTTTACATCAATGGTCATTGACTTATTTCTAACTCTAACCATTTGGCTATTCGCATCACTAACCATAGAGTTATTGGTTAAATTCGCCATAGAATTATATGTGAAGATTAACTACACAAGTGATGAAGTCAATCACAGTGTTAGTTGTATGTACTAGTTAGCAAGATAACCTATCAGTGACACACAAGCGTGAGAGATGTAAAAGTGCTACTGTTATGTTTGTAAGTAAACTGCAGAAGTGATATCTAGTAAATGCTTAGAGTCGGCCAGGGGTCAGCAACCTGCCGCCCTGGAGCCGCATGAGGCTCTTTCATTCCCTCGCTGCCGCTCCCTCTGACTAGATTTTTTTTCCTTTTCCACCATATGCCAAGTAATTCATGAAAATATGGAAATTTTATCACTAGATTCTGTGATATAATTTGAAAAAATGTAACTATGGTGATAAATCAAACATTGTCGCTTGTTATGCGTCATTATTTGTTCTATTATTATTAGTACCTTATCACATGATCGTCACGCGGCTTTAACTTTAACGTAAAAGTACAAAAAAACCTATGCCCTACTACTGGATTTGCACGGAGGACCAGATCGGTACGGGATACCTTCTGATATTATGTCAACAACACTACTGACAAGCAACGACACTAATACAGGTAGTACATCTTATAACAATTTGTGCGCCAATAAAACCGCCAAAGGTATTTTATTGTTCTTTGCAAAAGTGTAATTTTGTTTTCTCAGCAGTTAAGTCATTATACATGCCACACCTTTGCGTTTTATGGTGCAAATATGGTATAAAAGCATTAAAAGTTAAACAAAAAAGTTACATGTAGTAGTTTTTTATTTAAAAGTATCAAAAGGGGTTTGTGGCTCCCACTGCGTTCTTTTTTGCGGAAAACGGGTCCAAATGGCTCTTTTAGTGGAAAAGGTAGCCGACCCCTGAGCCTTAGACAATGCATTGTAGTAATTGTAATAGTAATTGTTAATTGTGCAGCCCAAGGCCGTATAGCTTCACAGAGTCCCGCGACCAACGGGAGTGTATATGGAAGCTCGTTTCCAAACGAACAAGCTGCGTCCACTATTCTAATATAATTTATAATATATATAGAGGCCGCAACATTAACCAACAAAAATTACTCTCATTGGCAGTCGCTCTCAAATTGATTATTGTATTATACACTACTTGAAAAAGGACACAATTCCTTACAAACAACTACCAATAGTTTTTTTGCAAAAAATTAAAGTGAATGCAAAAATATTGAGAGTGAGGTATGAATATTCCATTAGAGATCATTATGTCGATCGGGTTTGTTTGGAAACAAGCGTTTTTGTTTCCGGTTTTGGTCGCGGGACTCTGTGAAGCTACACGGCTCTGGTACAGCCCTGAATTTAAGATTAAAAGAGTTTAGACAATCACGTCATAGCTGGTTAGACCTGGCAGCGAAAATGCCACGCCTCCAATTGATAACATATTACTGAGCGCTAGTTTTCACATTCCAAAGGCCTACTTCAAAAAGTAGCTAGGATTACTGAACCATCACAATTTTACTTCTCAAATTTTTACTTTGTTGGTGATTCCCGTATATTAGAAGTTTTCCTTTCCTAGATGTTTAAAAAAAACTTTAAAATTGTATACCAAATAATTGGTAAAATCCGGTTTTTTAATAATCCCATGACCAAACATGATCGAAGCGAGTGTTTGGGAGCTTTATGATAAATGCATATGCGCACACAAGTTCCGAAAATTATTCATCAGCACTGTACCCAAACCCGTGTAACGAAATCTCATCAACAAATTTAACCATTTTTGTTTGGAGTCGTTTAAGTATAATAACGATACAAAATACATGTAAACCTATTTAAATATGTTGCTAAGTCTTTGGAAAGGGTAGGAAATTTTCTAAAACCTACCCATCAGATCGGATAATACATAACTAGACAGATTAATTTGGCCTAAAATCGCTATTAAAACCTGACAAGCCTTTTTTAATCAAAATTAAGACCGACTAACAAAACGCCGATAAAGCCGTTTGACAATGAGTAGAACCTTTAAGTCGTGCGCATTTCATTTGCACATTTCACCTATGACATTGTCCAATTGGCGAAGGTTTTTGTAATTAACGTAGAAGTACTGAAAAGTAATCGTTTCTTTTTTGCCAATTTGTAAGTTAACTCTGAAATTTTGGACACTTATAATGAGTACGTTGGTATTCTAACTGATGTCCAAAGCAGTGAAAGTAAAGGAAATGGCGATGATATTTTTTTAGCGATTCTTGTAAGATTATTACAATATTTAATTATAAGAATAATTATTCGATTTTATAAGATTATTATAAGATTTAATTATAAAGAAAAATCATTCGAATTTACAAGATTAAAGTATATAGTGACCGATGGTGTGCAATATGTTACTGTTATTATTTTTCTGAAGATTTTGTTCGTGATACTCTGGCCGTACCCAATATCGTGGTACTTCCAAGCCGTTTTTAATATCTGCAAAATTAAGTAATAGGTTTACATTTTCTTATAGATATACAGCTATTTTTATGACAACCAACTAAAATCTGTTTAGGTTTTTAAATTCAGCATAATTGTTTGCATATAAATACAAAAATCTAAATAAATATCACAACTTCTTGATATTAGTTGCTATGACGTTTTGAAATGTAAACAAAATTGTGCATTGGTTTTCATTTCTCAAACTTTAACACCAGTTTTCTCAGAACTATGTTTTCGCAATGATGGTCAGGCCTGTATTCACTGGTTGCAAGTTGGGGCGGCTAATGTTAGGCGACTAGTTATTAACGGGAAACAGTCCCAACATCGACAAGTCCGAACCTAGACAAGTCCCAATCTTGACAGAGGTTGGTCCGAATCTAGTCAAAGGTTGGTCCGAACATCGACAAAAGCTGATGCAGTTTTACAATAATTTAATCTTCAACAAATAATAAATGTCTTTTTGCAGTTCTATCCTCACTTCAAAAAATAAAAATCAAAGCTACTTACTGAAGTTTAGATTTCAAATAAAACATTTTGCTAGCATAACAGTCAACCATATTTATGATTATTACTTGTTTTAGCATTCATTCTATATTTAGGTTGGGCAAAATATTGTTAGGCCTGCATAATCTGGGAAGTGCTCAGGCCCGTATTCCCTGGGGCGGCTGGCCGGCTGAGCCGCCCCAACTTTTTAGGAACTTTTCGCGGCTAAGTACAGTCAAACTCGGATAACTCGCCCTCGGATAAAATGTAAGATTTCATCTCAAACACAAGGTTAACTCGAACGGATTTGCTTGGTTCGTTCCCAGGCAATAATAAATTGCTTCAGATAACTCGACCTCAACATTATTTGTTCGAAAAGTTATTTGCCCAACGGCTATGGAGACGGTTTTTATCGCTGTAGAATATCACTTTATTCCAAGCCATAGAGACAAACATCAACTTTTAGTAGTTCTTAGGTGTCATTATTATCATCATCAGCGACAAAATATTCTTGTTAACGGCTTTTATAAAGGTTTGCAAAATCTCAAGTTTTACCAAACATCCGCTTGGCCATGTCCCATCAAAAGCGTGGAAACCGCCGTAAAATCAGCAAAATTGATCTTTGTTAAAACTCTCAAAAGAAAAAGATGTCTTTTTTTCTGAGCGTTGTAACTGCTGTCAAGTTTTGCCTATTTTAATTTTAAAACGTCTCCTCAGTCACATCACCTAAAACAAAACAAATCTCAAAAAATAGAAAAATGTTGATATTTTCCGATAAAAAGTTTTAAAACTTAACATGAGAGGCCTGACTGAGGTCCTACGTAAGATAAACCTGTTGGGGGCTTACACCGACCCCTCCACATTTCCAGGTGTTCATAAAGGTTCATTGTCCGAACCTCGACTGGTTTGAAACTCGACGAGTTTGTATATCGACAACGGTTGGCCCAATCTCGACAGCAGTTTTACTATTTTACCATCTACTATTTTCATAGTAAATGAGCGGTTTATATGTAAAAGATTTATTTGCGCAAAAATATCTTGTGATCCATTTGATGCAGCACTCAACTTTCACATGACAATGCTTAGCAGGTGTTTATAAACTTTCACATGACAATGCTTAGCAGGGGTTTATAAACTTTCACATGACAATGCTTAGCAGGTGTTTATAAACTTTCACATGACAATGCTTAGCAGGTATTGATAAAGCATTTTTACTTGGCAGGTGCTAATGTGCCTTACCCATATCTTTTCTTTTGAGATTGGGGCAGGTGTTTTTTATCACACTTTGAATGCTTTTGTTAGAGATGTAGGCAGGTCTTTTGATAAGTGTCGCCATAGAGAAGCCGACAGCGGAAAGCTGTTTGGGAGTAGGCTGTACAACCCGTGGCTTTACCAATGGAATGAAAGGTCTGCAAGGTATTAGCACTCGGTGTTAACAATGTCTAAAAACAATCTTTTTCATTTGCTCCCATTTACTTTCAATCTCTTCCCCTCACTCCCACTCTGTCTTTTTTTTGCTCTTTCTCTCTCCCATCACTCTCTCCTTATCTCTTGCTCTTCCTTTCTTCCTTTCTCATGCTTACATACTCTTTCTCCTCAACCTTGAAACCTTTCCATGAGTGCACACAGTTTACATATCGTGGGCTGAGCGCAAAATTGTTGTAACTTCCCTTATGTTCTATATGAAGTTACAACAATTTTGCGCTCAGCCCACAATATATACATAATACTAGTTCCTGTTACTACTTGCTGCAACTACTAGCTAATGCTCTTTATAATTATAACGCTAATTTGAGAAGAAAAAAGTCTAACAAAGTTTTCTATAGTTTATCAAAACTACAGATATAAACAGTAGATCTTTTACTTGTAAGGGATAGTTATATACTAAGCTACACTGTAAATATAATAATGATGTCCATATAAGGCCATATAATTGACCAACCAAATCTCATGATCACACTAATTATGACTGTCAATCAAACAGACTATTGTCTGGCTGCATGGGATGATGTTTGACACAGACGCAGGTGCTGATATTAAACTTTGATCTAGAAAGCTGTTGTGGCTGAGTGGTCTAGGATGCCTGACCTCTAAACAACAGGTTGGGGTTCGATACCCCCTGAAGGCAGCTGGTGATATAAATAGCATCCAACCTTAAATTGCTGTTTGCAACTGAACATGGCTCCAATCAACAAAGTTTCCTTACCACCAATCTCAGACATGTCCAGCCAAGGTCATAGAGTCATTGTTTGTGCAACAGTGCTCTCAAGCCTGGTTCCCATATTGATTGCGAGACTCCGGCGGTAACTTGTACAACAAAACGTTTGCGATGTTAGGCTCGGCGGCATATGTTTACATATAAGCTGCATCGCTAAACATAATCGCGTAATCAAATAAAATGTTCGCTCGCCATGCCGTTTCTATAATGATGAACTTCACCCGTACAGTGCATTTCGGGAAGGTTTTGCCTGCGGCCTTTTGCAAAATTTGAACAGCCCTAAACTATTGCGATGCCGCCGGCAACTACCGGCGGTCCTCGGCGGTCCCCAGCGCGTAGGTTCCCATTTCACAGCTAATAGCTTGCAGTGCTGTCGCCGGTGCTTTGTGACGTATATTAGAACCAGGCTTTAAAAACATACACAGCCTCTGCTTGCAGTAACCATAGCAACCTTAGTAACCTTGCAGCAACCTTGCAACCAGCAACTTGCATAGTAACGTTGCAGCAAACATATTTCATCTTCATGAGATTGCTGATGTCAGCATGTCAAAATAACCATGTCAATATTTATTTTCAAAGCTCTCTCATCTCATGGCTCACCTTTGTTGTTGGTGATCAAATTTTTTTATTTGGAAAATTTACAAAACTTAGCTTATAATCGCAATAATCTTCATCACAGCTAAAACATTAAGTTATTAAAAATAGCCTTTAATCAGTAATTTTATTGGACAGTCTGTTTAGCCTTCAATGAGTGATTTTATTGGACAGTCTGTTTAGCCTTCAATCAGTAATTTTATTGGACAGTCTGTTTAGCCTTCAATCAGTAATTTTATTGGACAGTCTGTTTAGCCTTTAATCAGTAATTTTATTGGACAGTGCGTTTAGGCTACATCAAAAAATTTGAACAAGTGTGACTGCGTATTAAATATTACAAACAATAATCAGCAAGTATGATCGACCAATGTAATCTCACTATTGCAGTTATTACGGAAATGACTGCGGCCAAACTTCATTGCCTTAAAAACATCAACTTATGTTAATACAATCGTAGCTTGTTGTCACAGCTGTGCAAGTTTATGCATTTGTGATGAATAACTCTGCTGACAATGAGTAACATATATTATGTAGCTGAGGCTCTCATCATGTAAAACTTACAAAAGAATTCAGAATCTGAGCTTTTCTAGCAATGATCGACAGAGTAAACTTTTATATTATTTGAACAGTTTTTTGTTCCTAAAATAGAAACAGCCAGTGTGATAAAAAACACAATACCCATTAGTAGACCATTTATCTTCTATATTACTAATAATTGTAGCATTATATTAAATTTTCAGCCTTTATTTTTTTTTTTATATTTTCATTATAATTTAAAGCTAAATTCGCACGAGATGTTATCAAATTACACACAACATAATATTCATTTATGTATTTCTTTATTTGTAATAGTTTAGTTTCAAACAGAAATGTTTTCTGAATTATGCAATACAAAAATTATAAAACAAAAAAAGGGCAACAATTAGTCAAGTAAATGAAATAATGGTTTGACAAATAATGTTTAAAATGCCTTTCTCTGCTAAGAGATCGGATATTAGGTAGATGATTGTTAAAGCAGCTGGCAATGACATTATCAAAACAATTGTTAGTGATTGGATGCAATTTGTTCACATCACGTAAGTTGAAATGAGTTGAAAACCTGTAATTGTCATTTAAACAAGCCATCATCATCACTGTTATTAATATTTTTATTAAATGCGTCTTATAACCAAGATACTGCAGCGCATCCATATCCATAATTATATAAAAACACAGTAAAAATACTTCTTTGTTAAATAATTATAATCTAGGTACATGTAATTATTTATGACTCATCAAAAATTTAGCATATCTGGATTATGCTCAGTGAGGTCTTTACTGACCTTGACCTAACAACTGCAGTCACAATGCTGAAAAGTAATTTAATATTAAACTATTTCAAAGTTTCGATCAGTTAACACCTAAAAACTTGTCTATAGAAATGGGTGTACAGTGGTGTTTATAATATTTATCAAAATAGTGTTAACCATTTTGAACAGCACCCAATGAAGCCATTTACCAAACATCCAATTGATCTGATAGCAAAAGATTTCTCACAAAGGCTTCCATAAAACTTCCCGTGCATTTGATTAGCTGATCTGGCTCATGACGCCTCAATTTTTAAAATTTTGTTTGAAGAAAAACAAAAATATTTTTGAGTTCTTGCTCAACAATTTCCTTATAAAATTTAAGCTTGCATCTTGTTCACACAAAAAACATCTTGCAACAGTGTCACCTTCAGGTAGAAAGCTACACAAATAAAAAACTTATCGCACCAAAATTTTATTTTCCACAGTAATTAAATAAATCTTACTAAAAAGAAAAATTGAAAAAAGTTATAATCGTATTTATAATAATGCTTTATCAACCCTTTTCTAATTTACTTACTTTTTCTTGATGCTTTTTGTGCGTTGTCTCTTTCTCGGTGGACTTGAAGTTTGATATGCTATAGTACCATCTCTTGTTTGTCTACTTAATTCTTCTTGTCTAGCTTGTTCTCGAGCATTCTCTTTTTTTGCGTCATGCAAAGATCGGTTGGCTGCTTTATATATAAGGGCTGTCACAATTATCAGTACTGTAACAAATAATAACTCGATATATAATAACAATTTGATATATAACAACTCGATAGATAGCAACTCAATATATAAGAACTCCATACATAACAACTCGATTACATAACAACTCGATTACATAACAACTCGATTACATAACAACTCGATTACATAACAACTCGATATGTCACAACTTACAAAACGAGATTATTGTCTGATGTTAACAAAGAAGAACTGATGAAAGGCTGACAAGATTGTATGCAGACCTGCCAGGTTTGTTGGTAGACCTGCCAACCTTTTGCTAAACAGACTGCTAGTGAGGCTACTAAAATGTTGCTAAGTTTGGACTAACCAAAAAACGTATTTATTATTATAATTCACTGCGGACCGTCCAACATTTTTGCAGATCTTTCACATGAAAGTTGACCAAACAAAATCTCTGCAGACTAGCCAACAGGTCAGTAGACAAAGTAACATTTGTGCAGATCAGAAAACATCTCAGTAGACCCGGCAACATCTCAGTAGATTAGGCAACATCTCTGCAAGCAAGCCAACGCTCAATAGACCAGCCAGTAGCTCAGTAGACCAGACAACACCTCTGCAGACTAGCCAACAGCTCAGTAGACCAGGCAACATCTACGCAGACCAGCCAACATCTGAATAAACCAGCCAACAGCTCGATAGACCAGACAATATCTCTGCAGACCAGCCAACAGCTCAGTAGACCAGGCGACATATCTGCAGATCAGCCAACAGCTCAGTAAAGCCGGCATCATTACAACAGACCACTCATTAAACCATCCAACAGACATATCAACAACTCAATCCAAATATTTTACCAGACTGTGCCAGCAAACCCTCCAGCTAAACTTCCAATTCTTGAAATCAAAAGAGCAAAGCAAATATTCTAGATTTGTATGTTTGGCAGCTTTAAAGCTGCTGAAGTTTCAAGGAAATCAGCTGCTGATGCTACTGTATGTAGCTATTAATCTATATATATATTGCTCAAAGTTCGTCTGTACAACAACCTGTTCCGTCTGTCTGAACAACCTGCTGGAACGGAATATGTTCGAGAACCGAGGTTCCACCGTACGTTATTAAAAGATATACGTCGTTGAAAGTTATGAATTTTTAAATCTACAGCTGATCTATTTATTTTTAATTTAGTTGTTCAACACAAAACTTTCATTTCATGATATGAAGTTTTAAAGTTACAGTTGTTTGACAAAGTTTTAAAACCTTTACAGTTGTTTTTATTTTCTCTCTTAATTTATTTCAACTACACAATACACTTTTCTCATGATATGTAGTTTGAAAGTTAGAATGGCAAATTTTGTTATATGTTAAATTCAAATCAATTTTCTGTCCAAAGACTTTTTTATTACCTGGGAAATATTGGATAGCACAGCTAGTCACTGTATAAAAGCAAGAACTAAAATATCTCAGTAGATCATGGGCAAGTGGACTAGTTTATCCGAATATGTCCAGCAAATTAACTTGTTGACTGGTCTTGCCTAAATTCCACCATAGGGAATCTCAGCTTTCATATGGTTATAGAGTTACCATGTTGGCATGTATCACTGTGGTTAACTCTCTGGTTAATAGCCTTATTTGATGCCCATAACAAATTTGTTACGATCAGTAACCTAACATAAGAATCATTTTACACAAAACAAAATACAAGTCAAACACATGAACTGATGTCTAATATAGAATGTCAGAGATGTTAAAGTAGAGTACTATTTATTATTGAACTTCAACATAAGGACAAGAGTTTCAAATTGAGGCAGCGTTGAATGAAAAGATCGAAAAAGATCAACGCTGTCATCGTTTGAAACTATAGAGCTAGGTAACATAAACTGAAATAAGTTTAAGCTTGTATCACATGTGTTTGTCATACATATCAATGGCTGTTTTATGGTGTCCTACTTTTGGATGCGGAATCAATGACACCAATCTTCACTAAACATGCAATCTTCACCAAAACTGGTTGTGCTAAGCTTTTCAATTGAATACTAGAGCTACAACTCCTGTGATTGTTGGAGTTTACAAACACTAAAGTGGAAAAGCCATGTATGTAGGGTGGTTATATTAGTACCTTCAAACATTTATTGAAACATTGGAGCTTTGGCTACTATCAGGTAAACTGAGAAGTAGTGTCAACAACTACTGACTGATTATGATAATAACAGGCTAGAGTGAAACAGAGGGGACAACTCACAGACACCGCTGGCTCATTATGAGGTGATGGTGCTATAACAGGCTGGAGTGAAACAGGGGGGACAACTCACAGAAACCACTGGCTCATTATGAGGTGAAGGGGCATAAGCAGGCTAGAGAGAAACAGAGGGGACAACTCACAGTCACCACTGACTCATTATGAGGTGATGGTGCAATAACAGGCTGGAGTGAAACAGAGGGGGACAACTCACAGACACCGTTGGCTCATTATGAGGTGATGGTGCTATAACAGGCTGGAGTGGAACAGAGGGGACAACTCACAGAAACCACTGGCTCATTATGAGGTGAAGGGGCATAAGCAGGCTAGAGTGAAACAGAGGGGGACAACTCACAGTCACCACTGACTTATTATGAGGTGATGGTGCAATAACAGGCTGGAGTGAAACAGAGGGGGACAACTCACAGACACCGCTGGCTCATTATGAGGTGATGGTGCTATAACAGGCTGGAGTGGAACAGAGGGGACAACTCACAGAAACCACTGGCTCATTATGAGGTGAAGGGGCATAAGCAGGCTAGAGTGAAACAGAGGGGGACAACTCACAGTCACCACTGACTCATTATGAGGTGATGGTGCAATAACAGGCTAGAGTGAAACAGAGGGACAACTCACAGACACCACTGGCTCATTATGAGGTGATGGTGCAGTAGCAGGCTAAAGTGAAACAGAGGGACGACTCACAGACACCACTGACTCATTATGGTGAGGTCATCATGAGGTGATGGTGCCGTAACAGGCTAGAGTGAAACAGAGGGACGACTCACAGACACCGCTGGCTCATTATGAGGTGATGGTGCAATAACAGGCTAGAGTGAAACAGAGGGACAACTCACAGACACCGCTGGCTGATATGGCGCATACGATAAATATGGTGGTGAAGGAGTTGGATTCTTCAAATCTTGGGTCCATTGTTGGTATGAATGCATCAGCTTCTTCCTGTAGCAAATACAAACAAACATACCCTTTTCACTATTCAATAATATGCTCATACCAAACTTTAAATTCTCTCAATGTCCAACATTGTCAAAAAGAATTCAATGTGAAAAATAAGTATTCTGCAACATGTTAATCGATAATCTACCTATCCAATCAAAACATCTAAAGTTTTATTAAGTTATTGATATTGGTTATATATTTGACAAAAAATCCCATTTTTCTATATGCGTCATTTAAACAGAAAAAAACTTTAGATTGCCTTCTCTTTTTGTCTACTACTGATTCAATTGTGTGTTCGTATGCTGCTGACTATACATAATACTGCTGCCTATAAAATAGTTTGCATAGGGCTAAATAAATAAGAAAAAATGAGGTTTTTTTAAACTTGCGGTGTAGACAGTACGCTGATTAGACAGCAACAGTTTACACTAGATATACATCAACATAGATTAAACTTATCATAAAACCTCTAATTGAACGCCAAGACCCTCTATTTTTCAACCCTTCTCCTGTAGTGGTGATCAATTGGAAGCAGCATTCAAATAGAGGCTGGCGGTGTATTTTTCAAATAGCTCGTCAGAGTTTTCGCAAGATAAATTTAGCCCTATTACGGCCGAAGCAAGTTTCGCCTATATTTTGCTCTTTTTTTGGCGAAGGGATATTAAACATTTTGGATGCAATAAATCTGCTAACTTACCTCCAACTTGTTAAACATCTCTTAATAAATATGGATAGAGAAACCGAGAAATATCTCTACCAGTTGTTATCTATTGCTTGCAATGGATCTGCGATGATATTATAGCCTGCGTCCTTTGCAACTTGTTGGCATTTTCAATTTCATTGTAAGTTTGAAGACATATTTTCATTTTATATTTATATTTAACAACGTTACATAATAGCTCATTGCACTCATTGATATGTTTGCTGCATTTTGCAGCAAAAACCAGCTTTTTACGTGCAATAGAAGTGGAGTTATGAGCATCGATTCATTGTAAGCCGTGTTAAGATAGCCGCAAGAATGCTATTAAATAACATGCTATAAATCTGCATATTTATAAATTATACGATAATAATGTATCAAATGATACAAATATATATTCATGAACAAGTGACATAAACAAACTATACTTAAATTACATGCAGAAACAAAAATTAGCGTTTTTAAAACAAAAATATTTCTATCGCTTGCTCGGATAGCTGCGGTCTGATTGTTGCTTTCAAGGGAAGGAACACCTTCTAGTTGTCCAATACCTTCCACAATATCTTCTGGTCTCAAGTCTGTTTTTGAACTGCTGAACTAGTTGATATTAGTGTTCAAAAAGATTTTCGCAGAGGTAAACTTTTGCAACGCGTAAAAGTTAAATGTAACCTTAAACCCAAAACTTGAAAACCGTTTTTATATGCAAGTTCTTTGAAGTATTAAGATCGCGTTAAACAAGGAACTACTATTAGCCTGAGACAGTTGTTGATTATTTTTATGGTGTTGCTTTCAAAGTTTTAACGAAAAAAAGCGAGGAGCTTTGGAGT
The DNA here is from genome assembly GCF_963576615.1 of Watersipora subatra. Classification (NCBI taxonomy): domain Eukaryota; kingdom Metazoa; phylum Bryozoa; class Gymnolaemata; order Cheilostomatida; family Watersiporidae; genus Watersipora; species Watersipora subatra. Next base: position 26,042,003 of record NC_088716.1, read on the forward strand.
TGGAGCACGAAAGAATTGATTGTTATTAATGTAAACGATTCGTTATTAATACGATTTTGCGGACATTTTGCTACTGATCACTTGATATTTGATAAAAATCAAAAATAGTCAAAGTGGTGGTCAAATGGAGGTGGAGTTCAAATAGAGGGTGACGCTCTATTTTTCAATCCTTTTCTCATAGTGATGGTCAAATAGAGGTGGCGTTTAAATAAAGGTGGCGTTCAATTAACGATTCTACAGTAATTCTCCAACAATCGTGCTCATACTCACTCTCTCATTTCATCCCATCCTACATTTAACAGAGATGTCAAAGTCATCTCGTGTTCTCACATTTTTTTCTATGACCTTTTTTAGTATTAGTCACTATGGTAGCGCAAAACTTAATAAACTTCATTATATTAGCAATGCATAGTAATTTCAGGTGTAATAACGAAGCAACAATAATGGTATCAGTATCAGATTTATTATTATCACTATTATTATTATTACTATTACTTAATATTATAACTATTTTTATTACTATTATTTATTATTATCACTATTATTTATTATCATCACTATTATTTATTATTAGTACTATTATTTATTATTATCACTATTATTTATCATTATTACTATTATTTAATATTATCACTATTATTATCACTATTATTATTATCACTATTATTATCACTATTATTATTATCACTATTATGGGGTTTGTTTTAAACAAGGCAATAGAAATAAAAGTGGCGGAATATGGTTTGGTAACATAGCATAGTCATTCACATATATCCTTCATTGTTGTTAGTCAGTTTATTTGACAATGATAACAATTATTCGCCATTGCTTTCAAAAGGAGGAGACAACTACAGATTAAAATATATTTAACTACTTTGATTTAAAGCATAACCAACCATCTAATGCTTGATGTACCAAGTGTCATTTGTATAAAGGAGCTGTATGACTTGAATCCCTAGGAGAAGGTTAGCAGGTGAAGACAACTCATGAAGCGGTTTGAAGAAGTGAACACAAGACTATTTTACGCTATATCACCGTATGTTGGTGTTAATCCTTCAATACTTCCACGATCATCTACGATAACGATGTACACACTATCGCAAACCCATCCGCGTGTACATCAGCAAAATGTCAGACGCATAGCATTCTCATTATACAATACAGTGGCGGAAACAAAAAAATACTACAGTAGTCCCGCAGCAACTGCCATAAAAGAGAATATAGATCAAACAATCCGCGATAGCCAATCAACATCAAGGAAGTAGTACACATTGCTCGGGCTGTCGTCGATACTCAGCGAATTATCGAGAAAGTTTGACACCTCAAAACATTCCCGAATTTTTAGCTTTCCAGTGATGATGCCTTCCGTTCATGGCATGATTCATGGCATAATTGATAAATCGTAATCAAAATCTAATCTAATTGATGAATCGTCAAGAGAACGACGCTGGCGTATGGTGACATAGCGTAAACCAGCCTTGAAGATGAACTTACACAAAATTTATGCAGATTTTATCAGAAAGCATCGATATTTTTTATTATTTGAGATTATTTTTAGTTTGTGAGGTGATCTGTCTGCAAAGATTTTAAGAGTAAAATTGACAACACTTCATCGCAATTAAAACGCTCAGAAGAGAAATTCATGCAAAATGAGGTCACTAGTTGTTATCGTTGCTTTAGTTGTTATCAGCTATTATGTTCAAGTTGCAGTATTACAAGTCTCTATTCTGTCAGTCTCTTGCAACTATAGATGTCATAATCACACTTTCGCTTGATCTGAGTGTTTTAATTGTGCTCAAGTTTTGTTGATTTTAACCTTGAAACATCCTGACTATCAGATCACCTCAAACATCAAAAGCATGGTAGAAAAATAGCGATACTTTATGATAAAATCTACAAACAATTTTTTTGCGATTGTTATTTTACAACCATCTTTGTTCTGAGTGTTTTGTCCCGATAAAGTTTTGTCAATTTTAATCTTGAAACATCCTGGTTGTCAGATCATATCAAACATCAAAAATAATTGTGAATTATAAAAAATATCGATACTTTTTGATAAATTTAGCTAAAATTTTGTGTAAGTCCATCTTTAAGGAGCAGTAAGGTACAACAGAGGTGAAACATTATGACTCACCTTGTATTTATCACAATCTAAATATTCCCACTGGGGACACTGAATTGTGTCGTAGCCAATCACCGAAAACCCGATCCAATCTTCTGGACCTGAACATTTTGTCTTCGCACCGGCATGCACAAAATCTTTATCTAACAAGAAACATACAAGGTTGGAAGACCTAAATGAGACAACAGCAGCATTGGCGCTTCTCAGTTATTGCGTGTCAAGCCAAAAAAGAAGATTGCAGAATATAGATCAGAATAGTCAGTTTACCACACATTTGCTATATGCTTTCTATAGTTGCTGTATAGCAACTATAGCAACTATATAGCATATATAGTTGCTATATGCTGTTTACCAACTTTATTTAGTTTTCAAACAAACGATAAAAACATATCCCTAGTCATTGTCCATTACTATTCACCTTATCAGCAGTTGTTTCCTCTTTTATTTCATGCAACATTGGAAAAAGAGAGGACAACTATTTATATTTTGGTTTACATTGTGTTATTGTGAGTCAAAACACTAAGAATGCTTGATTCACACACTTTTATAACTGCAAGGAAAGTTTGGCTGTGGTAGCAATTACACCATGTAAGGTAAGGGCACCACTGTTCCCATCAAGTACAAGCCTGCAAAAACTAATTTTCTTGAATTCTCTGTTTATTGCAGAAGTGTTTTTCAGATCTAAAGTGTGGCCAGCAATGTCATCAACATTTAAGCATGACACTACCAACACTTATTGCACACAAAAATGCTTTTTCTCTAAATAGCAGCAAGTTTGTTTATTTTACTTGATTTCATTTACTACCGCTGCACGTGATGTTTATGATATTCATAGGCATATTGCCAAGAAAAGCCCAAAATAATATTCAGTCTTGACTCGCACTTTATAAGTAGAAGTAAAGAGAGAGAATCATTAAAGATGAGATTATACAACAATTTTTGTAGATTTTATCAGAAAGTATTCATATTTTTCTACCATCTGCAATTGTTTTTTATGTTTGAGGTATCTGGCTGCCAGAATGTTTTAAGATTACAATCAATTAAACTTGTTCTTGATGAAAACGCTTAGATCGAGCAAAGTGCGATTATGTCGTTTATAATTGCTAAGAGACCAACAGAATAAAAAAGCGTTACGCTGCAAAAAAGTAAGGCAATAGCTGATATCAGTAATGAGAAAGGCAGGCAGCACTCAACTCGTGATGTCATTTTGGCATGTATTTTTTTTGAGCATTTTAATTGCAATGAAGTTGTATCGATTTTAATAAAGAAACATTCTGACAGTCGAATCCCATCAAACATCAAAATAGCAAATAATAAAAATATACTGATAAATATTAATAATAATAATAATATATTCTGATAAAATTTACAAACAATTTTTGTAAGTTCATTTTTACTTGTTTCATTGTGTTTATTAGATTTGACCAGTCTCGATGAAGGCAGGATGCATAAACATTTGAGGTAATTTATCGGCTGTTTTCACTTTGTGCGGTGAGCCGTGTTTAGGGTTTGTCTCACTCTTGTTATCTTCATTGCTCAGGGGTGATGACCAAAAGTATCTATGAAAATGAGGCTAGAGAATTAACTCACTTCCGGAGAGCGCAGTGTCCTGAGCTTGCGAAAGCCAGCCAAGACTGCAGTCACATCTCCATTCATTGTTAACCAAGTAAAGGGTCAGCAGTAAAGGGTCAAAAGGCCTGAATGCGCAGCCATTCAGTGTCACCATCTTGTTTTCTTGCAGATCAACCAACTGCAAGTTCGGAAAACCTGAAATACCTGTTTCTGTGTGTCATAGTTCAAATTAGTCAACATTTTTCAATTCAAGATCATGTCAGCAAATGAGTATTTTTGTAATACAGGCAAGCTTTTTGCTACAATTATTGTCAAACCGCTATTTACAAGTACATTCAAATCGCTATTTACAACTACAGTCAACTCCTTACTTACAAGTACAATCCAACTTTTACTTACAAGTTCAGTCAAACACCTATTTACAAATACAGTTGAGCCCCTACTTACAAGTACAGTCAAATCCCTACTACCTAAAAGTACAGTCAAACCTCACTTACAAGTGCAGTCAAACCCCTATTTACAGGTATAGTTGAACCTCTACTTACAAGTACAGTCAAATCTCTACTACCTACAAGTACAGTCAACTCCCTAATTACAAGCACAGCTAAACCTCTAATTACAAGTACAGCCAAACCCCTACTTTCATGTACATTCAAACCTCTACTTATAATTACCTTTTTATACAAATCTTCCAAAACTTGGTGTGAAGTTTAGAAAATATTTGGGTCTATATCGAAAGTAACTTTTATCATGCAGCAATCAAAGCATAGAAAAACAGCTAAAAAGGTTGACTTGCAACAAAATTCACATTACAGTTATTTAATATGAAAAGATTCACCATGTCTTACTCTGCGGTGTTGTAGGTGCCAAATATGTGGAAATGTGATTACAAGCTCTTAAACTTCGACGAATGAGGTTGCATGAAAGTGTAAACAGAAGCCACCGTGTTCAACTACATCCTATTTGAGCCGTTTTGAAAAGGGATTCCAATCTACGGCGTTTTCATGATGGCTGCGATGAACTGTTCGTTTGTGAGGTTTTAGGAGCTTGTAATCACATTTTCACATATTTTGTACCTACAACACAGCAGAGTAAGACATGGTGAATTTTTTGATAACAAATAAGTAGGTAATATGCTTGTCTAAACGATGCAGATGAAAAACTGTTGATTATAGAACTATTGACAAGCATGATAATCTATATTTTAATTTCACTGTTTGTATGTCATCTGTCAGTCGTGTGTCTAGTTATAGCAATTAAAATCTACAATCGAAAAATTTGCTATACGCTGGAATTAAACTCAGAACACCCAGGTCTGCAGACTGGCAAGCTAACCATAACCTTGTCCTTACCATACTATGAAATATTTGTGCACATAGTTATGCGGCACTTGCAAAAATACTATTGTTTACTACTAGCATTGTTTACTTACAGCTCATGATTATATAAGAGATCATGATTGTGCGAGAGATAATGCCACACAGTGTAAGGATTATAAGCACAACTCTTATTATAGTAAAGATTTGGACTTGTTTAAGTTACTAGCTCAAGTTAGTCAAATTTATTGGGTAATTATTTTATTAGTAAAACTATTTAATTACTAATTATTAAAACTATACAACGCAACAAGCAATGTTATAGAGCAGCTAACTAGGAAAGACTATTTTATACTTACCACGAAAAGTTCCAGGAGTAAAGGAGCTGATTTTATTGTTGTGGAGGTACAACATCCGCAATTTTTTTCCTTCAGTGCCATGTAGAAAGTTTATTGTATCTATTGAAGTTCCTGAAGGAAACCATTAATTAAAATATGTTAGAGAAGTTAACCAAATGTATTTTTTACTTTTAAAATTTTCCATGTTGCTGAGCATAGCCGTCTTCCAGATGTTAGTAAAAGTTACATTTAAAGTATTTTTAGGTGAACCCTTTGAAATGCATACATTCAAACCTGTCTTAACAAGTACAGTCAAATCTGATTTACAAATACAGTCAAACCTGATTTACAACTGCAGTCAAACCTCTACTAACTAGTACAGTCAAACCTCTACATAGAACTACGGTCAAACTTCTACCTACAACTACAATATGCAAATTCTCTAACATGTGACGTAAAATTCAAGCAAATATTTTACTCTGCAAAAAGTAATTTTTATCACATTAAATTGGAAGTTTCTTGAAGCACTGCAAGTTTATAAGTGAAAATGAAGGATTTGGTGAAAAACTCTTAAAAATGTAAAAAAATAGAAATTAAAATGCCTGGATGTGAGTTTGTTTACCTTAACCTAGGTTTAAGTTAGATTAGTACTTCTGTCACCACCTTGACCTTGACCTATGACTCTATGCATGGGGATGTGTGTTTACCTTGCAGTATCACTAGTCAACGTTGTGTTTATAAATGGTTGTTTCATATATTATTTGTTAAAATTTCATATAAGTATATATAAATATTATATATATGTATATATTATATATAAATTCATATATTATTTACTTGAAAACTAGTTTAGAGCCTTTGCAGGAAAAGAAAGGGACTTGGATACTGTTTGATAACATTAATAATTAATGTGTCGCTAAGGTATTATTATCATAAGGCTATATTTTTAAGTACGCAGTGTATCATCTCAATTTATGTTTTTCAAATTTTATTTCAAAAAAATGTCTCAGAAGTAAATAAAAACTTAATTAAAATTTAAACTTGATGAAAACACAAATCTCTGTTGATTGTAAATCTTCCAAAATCATTCTATGAATTTGAAAAATCTATTTGCCCGTAATTTCAAAATTGAATCTATAAAAATGTCTATAGTTCTATCAAAATAAAAAGGAGACAAACACTGACTCAAAAATATGCAGAGTGTATGCATACTTAAATATGCACACTCATGTTAAAAGACAATAACACACTTTAGCTACCAATAGTCTAGTTTGACTAAACTATAGAAGACTGGGTTTATCTACAGGCTTATTCATTGCGGTTGTTTAGTTACAAACTTCCACACAAAATGTGCATCGCTGATCTACGCACTAATGATACACCACACTGATCGACACTCTAATTTGAATAAACCAAATTAACTGCAGCCACAATCTGTCTTAGATGATTTTAACCTAAACATTAGACTTAATATTTTTTATGGGACACTAAAAGTACGTCATGCAATGCATCATTAAAAATTTCAGCTTATCTTCTACACACAAATAAGTAGGCTATGTTTGTTTTAACTGTATAGAGTTGATTTCTAGACCAACTCAGATGCTTTTTATTTCAAAATACAATAAATTCTGAAAGTTGCCTACCAGTTATTTATAATAAAAATGACCCATTCATTAAATAATGGCCTATTATACTAAAAATATTTGTTCAAGCAAGCGTTGAGGCCAGCTTGACAAACTACTGTACAAATTGCTTAAAGAGTTGTCTAACTTTTTTCAAATAGTTTAAGTGCGAGTAAAGACAATTCCTAATTCAATGTTTGACAAGCAATAATATATGCAGTTGATGTAAATATTTTTATTACCAGCTCATTAAATTGAAAAACCATTATAAGAGAGAGAGTTATGCTATATTTTATTTACTATGTACTACAAGGATTGGCTGAGACTATTGCTTTTGGACAAACTTACACTGTGACTACTGAAGTCAATAAATGTATGCCGCTATAACCAACACGCAGGTGTTTCTCACAAATGTTTTTACTTGATTAGGTGTGTTATTGTTGAGCACAATTTTGAGCTAACCTAATGTATCTAGCAATAATAAGCTCACCATCACCAAAAATCTTTTCGTTATTAAACATAAAGAAATATTGTTGAAATTAACTGTTGCCTTTTATTACTTTTTATGGTTATTGTATAGTATGATTTGAAAAACATTCCTGTTTGATATAAAATAAATCCCAATAAAGTAATGCATGTATATAAATGTGAAACTTTATTGAATAATAGATTATTATCGTGTGTATCATTAGGAAGATCAAGTGTATATATAAAAACATTCTATACCTCAATGTATACAGTGTTAAATAGGATACTTGTGATTTTATACAGAGCAAAAATCAATTACTTCGCCGAAAACCAATCCTTAATTCTAGTACTTCAATCACCAAACTGGGTGATTATACATTTTTATAGCACCCAAGTGAAGCCCCTTTACACATGCCTAACAAATAAGGTCACTAATAAGTACAACATGATAATGTGATGCAGGTAGAAATAGAACAAATAGAAATTGGAAAAAAATTACTGAAATTATAGAATTTGGGGTGTTTAAATGATAAACCAATAATAATGATGATAAGATATTTTTAGTATTAAATATATAAATTTAATTTCTGTGGAAGTGTAGGATTTGGTATTTAAATTAAATAAAAAAGACAATAATAAAATATAAACTAAATATAAACTTATATATAAACTTGTAAAATTTTATTTTATTCAAATTGAATTTAAAAAATTTAAATGAAATAATATTTATACCAAATTTGAAACCTAATTTAAGGATTCCTAGTTTAAGCAGAACGTTTATGAAATTAGTTGCACCAAACTATAGTAGTCTTTTTACAAACCTGTTATGTTTATGGAAATCAGATTAGTAGTTTCTGTAAACATTCGAAATGGTAACTCAACAATTTCTTTGGCATTCAGTAATTGAAAATGTTGCAGAGTGCTATTTATGCCCTGCATCCACCCCTCACTCACCGTCTACAAAGACAATTTTATATAGAACCTACATAAATATAGATTACCTCTCTAGATAGTCTGCTTAGAAACAAAGTATATCAAAAAGATTTCCGTAAAAAGCTCTCCATTTATGTGCTTGATTTTTACAGGCATGTAATGAACACCATTTGGTGGTTTTTACATTTTTGAAATACCATATAATCAGATGTGATTAATGCAAGCGATGGTGTAGAGCGAATAACAAATAAATACTTTCCAAAACATGGCAACTGGTGAGTTGAAAATCAAGTTTGGATATAATAGGCTATATCCAAGGCTTATATCATAGCTTGTGGATATAATAGACCAGGGATGGCCAAATGATTTAGGCCATGATCCGTTACAGCCAAGTCAGACACATTAAACATTCGCAACAAGCTGAAAGTGCACATTTTTCTTTTTACCATACATAAACTTGCAGCTCTTTGTGTATATCTTAAACATGGGGTCAGATATGATGTTTAAAAACTTCTTTTATATACATAATTTGACTAAAAATCACTGAATGATTGTGCTGTAATAAATATGTCTGTTATCAGAGAGAAAAATGATAAGTGGGCTTTAACTCCACAATAGGCCCTACTATCAAAACACGGTTTCTTGCTACTTACAGCAACTCTTAATTAAAGTTCATTAAAATGAGTATTTGTGAGTCATGTTCTATGATTTCACAAAATTTGTTGCTGACAACAATGAATTAACAAAAATTCTAAGAAAAGTTCATCGTAATCTTTTTTAATCCAAATTAAAATAAAACACTTTGAACATTTTTTGGACAGCTAACTTGAAAGATCCACACAAAAAAACTACAAAGGTCCGGATCTAGATCCTCCATTTTGGCAATAGCTATAATAGACTATAACCAAGACTTACATCATAGCTTGTGGATATAATAGGCTATATCCAAAAGCAGGAAAATAAAATATTACTAAAAGCTCAAACAGGTATAGTTCTGTGATTTACTAGTCATAAGAGCTATTAGTTTTTAGCGATACTGGTTGTACGGGATCATTAGGGGAATCCACAGCAAAACCTTGAGTAATCTTGGCTATTTGTGGTTTACAGGCTAGGTTTACATCAACAAACCTTCCTGTTACGGTAAGATATAAATCACCCTTAATTTAAATGAATCCTCGATTGACAGCGTGGATAAGTTTTTGAAGCCAGCGAAACCGTTGAGGTTAAGATACAGTAGAAACTCCTGGTGAGTAATGATTATAGAAGTCGTCTTTCCATGCTTTGGCTCTTTATGCCACTGTGGCAGCTCAATTCCGAAACCCAGATCTATAGCATACCAAATTTTGTGTCATATCTCACCAGATCCAACATTCTCAACCAACACCAAAAGATACAGTAGTGGTAATCTGTGACACTGGCGACTTCAGATACAACTTTTGCGCCATTCAAAGTCTCAAAAGATATTTAAGCAGATAAAAACTACTGGAAAATGTTTTTTTTCAACATCTCTGCTTAATTAGCCTTGTCATCGTGGCTTGTATGAAATGTCTACTGCAAAAGCTGTTGATCACCAAGCTAAGAGTTGCTCTACTACCAACTAGACAACTTACTACTAACGTTTAAGTACTAGAACATGTGAAACCAACTACTCTAGGTCAAACTGGTAAAGAGATAAGACAACTCACTGCTGAAGGCATCGCAGAGAATTTGCTTAGGCGCATTGCAATTGCAGCGATTACTAATACAAGAGGAAGATATCTCTGCGATGCGTAAGAACAAACATGTGAGACATAAAATATGTTTGGAGAACATGGTGAGTTGGCTCTAGTAATACCATTGTTGACGTACCTACATGTATGTTGTCACTAGCGCACTTTTACCTGCACACATTTGAGAAATTTCATCTAAAATGCTGCTGCCATTTAAGTATATATAGATATCTATATACTAGATATATTATAATAGATATATAGATCTATATAATACATATAGATTTATAAAATACATATATATCTATATATTATATATAAATCTATTAAACAGATATCTAGATATCTATTAAGCAGATATATATACATGCATATATATATATATACATGTATTTAAATTGTTTCCTCACCCCAGATACCCCGTATGGGTGGTAGATTCTGCTTTAACTCGGGTCTCCTACCAGAGACCTAGGAGTTTGAGCACTCGCCTCAAGATCTTAGCTGTTCCCAATAGCGCACTTTTCTGCAACTCATCTGAGTTGATTGCTGTTGGTATTTGGGCAAGCCACATTTTATGCGCCGGTGTTATTGCGCCCAGTGCCCCAATGACTACTGGGATTACAGTTGTTCTTACATTCCAGCATTTTTCAATTTCTTCTCCAAGAGGGAGATATTTCTCTACCTTTTCTTTTTCTTTGCTGGCTATATTGTAGTCATTGGGTACTGCTATATCTATTATAGTAGCCCTCTTGTTCTCCTTGTCGACCACCACTATATCTGGTTAGTTTGCTAGGACATGCTTGTCAGTTTGGATGTAGAAGTCCCAGAGGATCTTAGCCCGGTCATTTTCATTGACCTTACCAGGAGCTTCCCACCAGTGTTGTGGTTTATTAAGGCCATACTCAACACATAGACTTCTATACACAATACCTGCGACATGATTATGCTGCTCAGTGTATGCGTTCCCTGCTAGCTGCTTGCATCCACTGATGATGTGTTGGATAGTCTCAGGTGCATCTTTGCACAGTCTGCATCTAGGATCGTCTCTAGTGTGATAGATTTTCGTTTGGAGTTGCCTTGTTGGGAGCACTTGCTCCTGGGCTGCCATGATTAGCGACTCTGTATTGGCCATTAGGTTTCCTTTGTTCAGCCACATATATGTCTGGTGAAGATCGCCAACCTTAGATATTTGTTGGTGGTAAGCACCATGAAGAGGTTTCATGTGCCAGTCAATTTCCTCATCATCAGGGCGTAGGTCCGTTGTAAGAGCAGCCGATTGAAATTCAGCTAGCAACTTATCTGAGATGGCCATGGAGGCTGCATATGCTTTGATGCTTTGCTCCTCCTCTTTCACTGTCTGCTGTACACTTTTGAGTCCCCTACCGCCATCTTTCCTATCAAGATACAATCTAGTAGTATCAGATTTTGGGTGGAGTGCTCCATGCATGGTCAGCAGTTTACGAGTTGCTATATCTGTTTCTTTGATGGCTTCTTCAGTCCACTTTATTATGCCTGCTGGATATCTTATTACTGGCAGTGCGTAGGTATTTATTGCCATGATTTGGTTCTTGGCATTGAGCTGGCTCCGTAAGACCTGCCGAAGGCGTTTCTTGTATTCGGTAATGGCTTTGTGACGTACCTCGGCTTCGTGGTTGATGTTGCTTTGCATAATCCCCAAGTACTTGTACCCTTCTTCTATTTCTTTGATGGTACCATACATGTATATATATATACATGTATATATATACATGTATATATATACATGTATATATATACATGTATATATATACATGTATATATATACATGTATATATATATATACCTGCTTAATAGATATCTACATGTAGATATCTGTTAAATATATATAGATATATTTAACAGATAACAGATAGATATCCTGTTATATATATATAGATATGTATTATATAGATCTATATATGTTTTATAGATATAACATATATAGATCTTATATATATCTTAACATTTATATACATTATTGGTATTTATATATACTATAATATACATTATAAAGAGTAGTTAGCTGTTATTCAATTCATAACAATTTTGTTGCTCTTTTTTCAGTCTTTATGTAACTACATGTAGTATTTCTAACAATAATATATATGTGACTACGTACATGTAAGATACAATAAAAATATACAGACAAGTGTAGTATTATTGCTATAGCCTCATGCCTACATAGCCTATGTTCCTAAATGGTTCTAACGATATATTCTAGTTTTATTAGGGTGTGCTACGAGCCTTCATCAGTCTAGCCTCTTTTGCATTTAAAAAGGCATCAACAGCAGTGTGATTGAAGATAGTTTGTAATTAGCACTCTTTTTTCACCCACGCTAACTAAATTACCAAAAGCAAAAGCATGCGAGTCTGAATATGCAGGCAGACTTATCATTGCACTTCAGATATTCTATAAGAATTGATTATGGTGTATACTAACTGAATGCCCGGCGTTGCACTAGTAATAGAATAATTACCCGATCAATTTGAGTAACTTACCTGGTAAGCTAATAGTCTAAATTTTTACTATAATAAGAGCCGTGTTGTAAGCCAGATTAATAAACATTACGCGTAATGATCAAGCTGGCTAGTATTTTCCCAAAGTGCTTTAAGCATGCCTATTTTAACCGATTTAATGAATATATGCACTATTATTAATAGTTATGGCCAGTTGGACGAGTAGTGTAGTGGCTCGGCTGTCTGCAGACCTGGTTGTTCTGAGTTCAAATCCTCTGTGAAGCAGGTTGTTCGTTTTTAAAACTTCGTCGCCATAACTGAACAGACAGACAAACACCAAGATTTATATATTATATAAAGTCTTGCACTTTGTCTTTGTTGGGGGATGCATGCACTCAAGGGTGCGACAGCGATGATATCATAGGCAATCCTGTTTGTTATTAAAGGCTACTTACGTTGAGTTTTAAGATTTTATTAAAAAATACAGGTATTTTTCATCATTTGAGATTTGTATGTTTAGGTGACTTGTGTGCCAGAATGTTTCAAGATTAAAATCGACAAAGCTTGATCACAGCTAAAACGCTCAGAAGACAAAGAAGCACCCAGACTTTCCCAAAAATGAAATTACTAGTCATGCACACTATTTTTAAGTTTTAACTGCTACCAATATTTGTCAATTTTAATCTTGAAACATCCTGGCAGCCAGATCACCTCAAATAACAAGCGAAATCTCACATGCTAGAAAAATATCTATACTTTCCGATGAAATGTTTTAAAATCATATGTGAGTTAGTCTTAAAGCTGCAGCTGGTGCCAATTAGACTCAAGTTTGGACAAACAGTGATATTTTGTGCGACTTTTTGAATGACTAACTACATCAGAAGACACTTGCGAGTGTTTTCAAGTCTCCAAATAAACAATATTGGCTATCAGATGACAACAATAAGCACATGATTAAAACAGTGATTTGTTGCGTATGAGTGATGGTATGACCAGGTGAGAAAGCACCTTTGACCGAACTGCTGTTATGAAATGTAAATAAAGCTGTGTACTACTGCCTAACCAATTATACTATAAAACAGCTAGGTACCTGAAAATGAGCACTATTTTTATTTACAAAGTTGTCTTCTCTATCAACCTACTAAACAACTCGTAGAAGAGGGAACAACTCCTTGTACCAACTCCTTTCCATTTTACCAACCGTACACAAAAAATCATTCAGTTAGAAGGTTTTGTGAGCTGATCATGTATTTCTCTTTACGCTATAATTTGCATATCATATATTATTATAATATATATTACGCTACAAAATCATAAAAAATAAGCATGGATTAGAATGACGTACGATGGTCAAAAGCCTAAATACCTCCATAAGGTACATAAAGTTGATGTAAAAATAATAGTAAAACAGGAAGTTAGCGAGCAACTAAAATCTTTAAAAACCAGCCAGTGGTAAAATAGTCTGCAATACGGAAGAATATTAGCAAGTTGAAAACTTGTACCAGGTTGTGTGCTGATATTCCTCGCCTGGCCTCAGGATGCAACTTGGAAAGTTCGGCTAAAATGTAGAATGAATATGAATTAGTTTTACATCAACCAATGAGATAGCCTGCGATTATTTTTGGATGGAGTGATGACAAATAAAAAATAAGAAGACAACTTCTCATGAAACAAAAGCAAATCATACAACTGTAAATAACTAATTGACACATGGATGTGATACAAAGTTATAGACAAATGTTGTTTTTGTTTATGTTGTTTGTGTTTATGTTGTTTTTGTTGTTTGTGCTTATGTTGTTTGTGTTTATGTTGTTTGTGTTTATGTTGTTTTTGTTGTTTGTGTTGTTTTTGTTTATGTTGTTTGTGTTTATGTTGTTTTTGTTGTTTGTGCTTATGTTGTTTGTGTTTATGTTGTTTGTGTTTATGTTGTTTGTGTTTATGTTGTTTGTGTTTTATGTGGTTTTTGTTGTTTGTGTTTATGTTGTTTGTGTTTATGTTGTTTGTGTTGTTTTTGTTTTTTCTGATCAAAACCAAATATCTATATTAATCAATTCCATTGTGGCATTGTGTCTGTCTGTTAATCCATAAATGCGATGCGTTTCCACATTTTCTGCTTGATTTTATTCAAACTTCCCATGTATATAAGCTCAGTGTATTTCGGAAGGTCACTCAAACCACTTGGTTTCAAAACTTCATCTGGCTCCTGGAAACCAGCATCATAAACACCCACCAGCAGGCTATCTGACTGAAAATAAAATAAATACCCAGGAGTCACCGGGATCACTGATAGCCTGAACTGAAAAGGTCTATGTACACAGGAGAAGCATGACATGGGTTTTTAAGTTTGCGTCAGCGGCTGCAAGTCTTGTTGGCAGTTCTTCATGATCGATCAGTAGTTGGTGATGGTTTTAACCGTTTCAATTGCACTTTTGCTTCATCTGAGCACTTTAATCGCGGTGAAGTTTTGTCAATTATAATCTTAAAACATCCTGGCAGTCAGATCACATCAAACATCAAAAACAATCGCAAATGATAAAAAAATACTTTCTGATAAAATCTACTAAAATCTTGTGTAAGCCCATCCTTGCAGACTTTCGTATGAATATTTTACAAATTGGAAACCTTACTTACTGACCTTACTTACTGACCTTTGACAAGACTCCAACCTCTGCATATCGATTGCCTGTCTTTACAGACAACTTTTGTAAAACGAGCGCACGGTTATTATGGTGATTTTAGTATTTCAAAATGCACTGGAAGAATTTAAGGAAGCTGCCAATATATTACTCCGCACTACTACTAGTATGATGTTCATGGTTAGGCTATATATGATATTAGGCCAAGGATATATGACTAGAGCCGAAAGGTGACTTCAATTAATGAGAATACAGAAGGCTTAGTTTACCGTACACCTGTTGCAGCAAGGCCTGTTGTCCATTTCAAGTCTTGTTAGTTTAAACAGGACTTACAAGTAACACACCCGTACTAAACAATTCGATATTTAGCCTCTGATAATAACATACAATATGTTGGCTGAATCCCGGATGTTTACTCTCTACATAAAGTTGTATCACCACTGTTCTCACCTTATTTGGTGCGTCCGGATACGTCTGTGTCTCCAGACAGAGTCCAGAATACTTGCCATAAGTCCTGCCTCCTTTTACATTCTCAGCATTCAAGTAGTAGCCTGTGTAGAATTGAACACCAGGTTGGGTTGTGTAGGTCTCCATCACTCTACCGCCTGCACTAACCCTAATACAAAGTAAAACAGTGACTACAAATGAACAAAGAAACTTGCCTCGTCAAACTCCAGCACTATTATGTAGAGGGCAGTGACAAGAGCATAAAGTTTGTATACAGCGACAACAACTACATGTAGGTCTAATATAATATTTACTATCATAAGCGAGGTGTCAGTCCGTAAGCACACCAGGAGCGTTAGGAAAAAAACGCACCGACTAGGATTTGAACTCGGGCTATTTGTCTTGGTAAACCGATGCACTAACCATTGCACCACTCCATCACCTCACTTTATAGCAGCATAATAGCTTAGATATTTATTACACCTGATGATCTCTCACGGCATGCCGAACTTCCAGCGTACTATTAAATTATAAAAAATACTTGAAGGCAGAAGAAAAGTTCACAAAAAAAGTACGCTCTCTTAAGGCTGGTACAAACTATATTGCAGTATGTCGGCTTTAATCCCACAATACATCAGTGAATGTCTGTGATAACAATATTCACACTATCATCCGTGTTTAGATCAGCGAATTGTATGTGAAAAAGTGTTTTCATAACTCAATGCGATTGCTGAAATGATAAAATACTAGTCCTGCAGTAACTGTCATGAAGCAAAGTATAGTTTAAGCAGTCCGTGACAGCCAATCACCATCGCTCAAGTGGTGCACATTGCACAGAATATCGTGGATGCTCGGCGAAATATCAAAAAAGTTTCACGATATATCTGCATTGCCTCGGCAATGCCATTAGTTTAATCAATTAATAGTCACTGAGAGAGGACAACCCTGCCATATGGCAATATAACGTGACCCAGCCTGAAAATACAGTTTACAGACTATTCAGTAAAACACAATGGATCATCATCACTGGTGAGACATACGTGAGTGGAAGACAGACACATGTCCGAGTACAGCTGAGGTTACAGAAACCAGAGTTTAGAGAATCGACTTGTTTGACAAACGACATTGTGCTGATCATGTTTTATCACCACTTTCTATACAAATGAGCTATTTTGTCATTAATACTAATGTACTACATGTAACAATACCAAGGAAATTATGCATGTAAAACCATTTTCAACAGTCCTTGATTTTTAATATTAAAAAAGAATAATTGCTTTGCAGGCTGGTTCATTGCCCGTCACCTTTTTAAACAAAAAAAGTGCGTTCGTCATGAGCAGACATAAAAACGAGGCTGACAAACACCAATATATTGCATCTGATGCGAGTGTCATCGAACGAATGCATCAGTCTGTGTGGTCAACCTTTAGGATAACTTACCTTCCGACAAATCTCTTGCTGCCGACATCACCTGGCACTACGAAGTTGTGATCAAAACCCTACAAATAGTGGTTGTTTTAACAATCACAAGCATATGAAATGCATTATAATATATTTTTGCTACGGTATAACACATTAAAATATTATATTAGAGATCATAACCAGATACAATATGCAGCTAATTTATTCAGAGATCTGCTTCATATATAAAAACAGTCAAATGGCGGAGCGAAAGTTCCAATATGATTACACTGTAAATTATTTAATTCGCTCTGCAGGCCAAAAATCAGCTTGTTGATGAATAATGCAAAAAATTAAAAACAAGCGTGTTATATGAAATTATGAAAAAGATAATTGTAAAAAACTAAATTTACAAAATAATAATTAAAAAATGTTTTTAATGTTACTTTACCTTAGGGACATGTAACTAGAAGTTTAAAGTTTGACTTGCAACAAAACTCACATTACAGTTATTTGGTATCAAAAGATTCACCATGTCTTACTGTTGTGTTGTAGGAGCCAAATATGTGGAAATGTGATTAAAAGCTCTTAAAAGCTCAAAAACGAAAAGCCACCGTAGATCGAAATCTCTTTATTTATCTGACGTAGTCATTACAATTTGGTTATTGTCTTGTCACGTGAAGTGAAAGGCCAATAAAAAGCTCAATATAAAACATCGTAGCACTAGTTTATGACAAACACTTCGGGTTTTACCGAAGACCCCGTATCAAATATAAATGCTCGCTACTTTACAGTTTTGTTTCGGCTTGATCAAATTGTCAAGTCGTAATCTGATCATGTGACCCAATACTTCGCAAATAATTTTTGCAGCACTTTTCGATTATCACAGCTGACCAACAGGCTCGTCATGATTATCAGACAATGATATGTACTCCTTCGAGGTAAGGTTAAAAAATTAAATGAATTTTTATGGCAAGTTATAAGATACCAGTGCTAAAAGTGACAGCATTACAATGACGATAAAACAGACGCGTAAGAACAATAGACATGGTTTTATTGAATGCGTGAAGTATATTTGTGAAAATATTTCGATGAATAAGGTTGCATGAAAGTGTAAACAGAAACCATATACCACAACTACGTCACATTTGAGCCGTTTTGGAAAGAGAATCGAAACTATGGCGGTCTTGTGTGGCTGCGATTAACTGTTCGTTTTTGAGCTTTTAAGAGCTTGTAATCACATTTCCACATATTTGGCACCTACAACACAACAGAGTAAGACATGGTGAATCTTTTGATATCAAATAACTGTAATGTGAATTTTGTTGCAAGTCAACCTTTAAGGCAACCAGCAACAGAGGTGTAACTGTATATCACCATAACTCTCACACTCCCCTCTTCTTCCCCTCCCATCTCACCCCAACATAAAACACTACAAAGTTGAATAAAACTATCATAACCATTTACCAAACCCCCTGTACCACTCCCCTGTACCACTCCCGTAAGATAAGTAAGCCTACACTTGTCACACCTGATTGTCAATAGATGCCAGAGTCTCTTGGTCCATCGTCTTGCCTTTCCTTAGATCAAAATTGGTGCCCTCCACGTCTGCAATTTCTCCTGTCGGAATGCTGGTCTCATCCTTAGGGGTGTACTGCGTGCTTGCAAGTTCGACTTGATGTCCGTAAATATTTCCTGTACCCTAGCAACCACTCATATCGTTATCATCCATTTTAACAAACCCTTGAGTGCCAGCTTACCAATATATTTATTGATATTCTAGTCCTCAACTGTGAGGATGTTCTGACCTAACACTGAGGAGTTCGGCGTTACGCCCTGTCTAAACAAGATTTTCACTTGAAAATTTAAGCAAGATAATATACATGTATATATTTGAGTAACGTACACTGTGCATATACCTATCACGCGTGAAAGAATTCTTTTCTATAGCTAAAAATACTTCTTTTATATAAAAACCACGATAACATGATTGATGTCAAAGCATAAATTGTGCCGAACACAACTTGCTGTACCCTAGGACATTTTTGTTTCGCTAGTATTTAGTATCGTGAGTAGCACACAGAGTAAAAATTCGCTGCAACTTAATTTCACGGCTCTGATGAGTGCGAAAATATAGTGATGTGAAAATAATTGCAGTGGAACAAACATAATTAGATTCCTCAGGTCCAGTTCGCTAGTAAAAAAAAATTTCAATTTGGGACTAGTTTGTAATTGTAAACCGCAGGTAGAATGGTGTGGGTGAGATCGATATTGCAATTTGATCGCTTGCTGCCATTTGTTTCTTGGACTATCAATGAACAAAGCTATTTAATTCCGCGTTTTCGCTCGTTCGTTATGATAGTTTAGTTTCGCTCATGGAATTTTCGCCAAAGGATGACTCCGCGAAAACGCGGAAGTTAGATGACGCGAATACATGTGTCCTAGGGTATGTGACACACAGCATTAGCCTAAATATACATTTTCTGTTTTAGACACTGAGTGCAAGACTGAAGTTCACAGACAAATGTATCATTACGTTGGGTAGAGGGTATCAAGGATACACCTTGAAGGCAGACACATGGTGAGATTGCTCATTCTAGACATACATGTGGTTCACAGCAATGACTGTCAATATAAAACAATAAACATGGTATGGTTTGTGTAAATGAATGACTTTCCTGGGAATGTTACCAAAATGCTGTACAACGAGATAAATTGGTTATCAAATAAATGTCTAGCTGGCCACATCTAGTCTAAATGGCTAGAAGTGATATACACTAGGTTTTCATGACTCGAATGATTCCATAACTCCAATGACTCGAAGTTGAGTTACTTTGCTGTTGAGTGTTTCAATAAACATCTGCGCGATGCGATGCCAATCTGAATCCAGCGCTTGACCTAATAGGTCAAGTATTAACCTAATTAATGACTATAAATAGCTACGCAGTCTTCTCGCTAAGCTTAGCAGCAATCGTTCGGAACATTGGCGCATTGAGACTGCTCAAATCGCAAAAAACGACTGAAGCGTGAAAATGTTTAGAATGGAATAGTCTGCTGATATTTTAATGGCATCATTTGCAAGTGCCATTTCCATCATTCGCAAGCACGATGGATTCGATAAAAATTTGCAAATTGCAAAACCCGCTTAGTTTGCGGATTTATGAAGTTTCCATGATGCGTTAACTTGCGGATTGGCTCAAATTTGCGCATCATGCATGTCATGGAAACATGGTGATTTTCAAGTCAATAACTGTCTTTCCCTGTGATACCTGTTGATATCTTACAGCACTAATTAAATGTAGCATGGATATTGCAAGTTCTGAAGAAAAAGAAAAAACTTGCAGCGATCAATAACTAAACCAGGTGTGAGAAATAAACTGGAACCCTTCGTTGAAAACCAAAACGTCTCATTTACAATATTGTTCCTCATTGTGAATTTAGTCAATAGCCATAAATTATATATTAAATTAATTCTTATCTTGCCCTGATTTCAAATATATAAACCATACAGCTATAAATTTATGTTTTTGAGTAATTATGTAGGCTAAATTCTGAACATTTCTTTTTTTAATAGTTAAAGATAACAATTTGTACAGATATGATCACATCACATACATGTACATTTTTATTTGCTTATCTCAAGCCATATACATGTAAGAATACTGAAAGCAGCCATATTGATAGTCCGCTGTCTAGTGTTTGGGTCATTAAAATAAATCAATTTTATTAGCAGATGAGAGTATTTTTCAACGGCAGAACCCAGTGATTTCTGCTGCCAACCTTCGCTCTTTACATTCCACAAATAATTGCGTACAAAGTCCAGTCCAGGCACAATCAACACGTATAATAATAAAGTCTACTTTGTCATTGTGTCTGTCTGTTAGTCCATATAAATGCTATGCTTTCCACATTTTTGGCCGTTTTCATCCAAATTTCACACGCATATGCTCCGAGACTCCGCGAAAAATCACAAAAAATTCTTTGGTTACAAAACTCCTTCTGGTTTCAGAGAACCAGTCTTTTAAAAACCCGCAGTCCATCTGATGCAAAACAAAGAACATCCAGGCTTACCGCTAGTTATAAATATAAAAGGTTTCTATTGTTAGATTTGTGAAACAAGGGATAGTATTGGTGCATCTTTTAGGTTCCATGGTATCACCAGTGAGTCACAAAAGTATGTGACATAACTTTGGTATCGTAACTTACTTTAATTTTCATCAACTAAAGTTTAAAGTAGTTAAATTAAGTACTTGACATTACCTTGACATTTTATTTGTGAGTTCTACTAGCTCTTTTACTTTCACTTTTTACTTTCACTTTTTACTTTCATTTTTTACTTTCACTTTTTACTTTCACTTTTTACTTTCATTTTTTACTTTCACTTTTTACTTTCACTTTTTACTTTCACTTTCATTTTTTACTTTCACTTTTTACTTTCACTTTTTACTTTCACTTTCTGCTTTCACTTTCTGCTTTCACTTTCTGCTTTCACTTTCTGCTTTCACTTTCTGCTTTCACTTTCTGCTTTCACTTTCTGCTTTCACTTTTTACTTCCACTTTCTACTTCCACTTCCTACTTCCACTTTTGAAAAATGTTTTTCCAGAAATTTTAGACATGTGTTATTACATCTGAA
Organism: Watersipora subatra; assembly: GCF_963576615.1. NCBI lineage: Eukaryota > Metazoa > Bryozoa > Gymnolaemata > Cheilostomatida > Watersiporidae > Watersipora > Watersipora subatra. Next base: position 26,063,676 of record NC_088716.1, read on the forward strand.
TATTACTTCATATGTTGGTACAAATATTTGCTCCAAATCGATGTTCTATATATACAACAATTTGTATGTAGATGTGATTAAAAAGCAAAGTTGACTGTACATTTGATTTCCTGATCCATCTCAGATTCAATCGAATACAAGTAAGTCCCCCTTGAAGAGTCAAAGATCACAGGCTACCTACCTCACCCTCAAGGTTGAAATAGGCATGATTAGTAAGGTTGACTATGGTTGGACTATCAGTAGAGGCTTTGTAGTCTATAATGAGCTCGGCGGCAGCGGTCAGCTCATAAGTAACAGTCACGGTGAGACACCCTGGGTAATTCTCTTCTTCGGCAGCACTAGTGTAGGTCAGCACCAACTTGCCATCCGTAATAGTACTACTCCAGTTTTTCTGCAATTAGAACTTATGGCACTGAAAACCGGTGAGATTAGTTGATTTCTGATCTAAAATCAATTAGTTGTAGAGTGGAGATGGGGGAAACAAAAATGCATGAGATGGAACCAATTAAACTGTGTAATAACGCAATTTGATTGGTCCTTTCTGCTTTCACATCCCAATAATTTGCAAGTTTATATTTTCTAATACAGTGGACCCTCCTACACGGTTTTAATTTGTTCCAGTGTTAGCGTCATAAGGGAAAAGTTTTGCATAGAGGGGTATAGAAACCCAGTAATTATCTAATGCAAACACTCCCTGGTGAAAATCATCAAAATTTAATATACATACTGTACATATTGAAAATTAGTAACCAAATAATATGTTAACTTTAGTAACTACAGTTACCTACAGTAACTCTAGTGTATTTAGTGGTTATGTTCTGCAATAAAGTGTACCATTACAATGTACTATGTCAGTATGTACCATAGGGAGTTCTTACCTTCAAGGCAGACATACAACATAAACGTTGAATGTAACTTAAATGAATTTAGCTTGCTAAACACATACTTAAATCTAAGTTTTAGTATGTATTTTACTAAACTAAGCTTCAACTTTGTCATAGGCTAAAATTTTATCTGTTTTCGGTTTCGTTTTCACGATAACTTATAACAATTGACGCTGAACTGAGAGATATCAAGCATCGTATCTCCTTTATGCATTGTGGAAGGGATTTCAGCAAATGGCATATTTGTTATTTTGATGTATCCAGCACGAGGGCCCAATTTGAGTTTCAACAGAAATTTTGGTTGATATCGTATGGCGAAAAATATTTCATTTGGAGAGGGTGACAAAAGTCGCTTTTTACATATTAAGGCGACAAAACCATATAACAAGGTCGTCGTAACCCGAAGGTACACTGTAATAAAACACTAATTCCTGGCAGTCCCGTCCACCGTGAGAGAGCATCATGTGTAATAACTATTCCCTCCTAGACCTAAGAGTCTCCACTCTTAGACCGAAAGTCGTAAGTTTGAATCCTGTGAGAGGCAATTGTTTTCCCAACATCCAACCATTTCTTTGAGCGACTCTTATAGCAAAGATTCCTCCCGTAAACGAACTCTCAGTTTGTAACAGAGTCTCTTTTCGTTTGAATGAAACAAAAGAAAGTTTACTAAGTTTAAAATTTCACCTTTAAAGCTGAACTTGCACAAAAAATTGTAGATTTTATCAGAAAGTATTTTTCTATCATTTACGTTTATTTTTGACGTTTGAGGTGATGTGAATGCCTGGATGTTTCAGGATTAAACTCGACAAACGAAATGAGGTCAATAGTTGATATCATTGCTTTAGTTGATATCAACTATCAGCTCGTTATCGATATCAGCTATTGTGTTCTAGTTGCAGCACTACAAGTCTCTATTCTGTCAGTCTCTTGCAACTATAGATGTCATAATCACACTTTCACTCAATCTGAGCGTTTTAATTGTGACCAAACTTTATCGATTTTAATCTTGAAACATCCCGGCAATTAAATCACCTGAAGCATCAAAAACAATCACAAATGATAAAAAAATACTGATATGCTATAATACTAATCATAAAATAATAAAATTTTAATAAAATTGTATTATTTTATAGTTAAGTAAATATTAACAATTTTGTAATTTTGTTTTAATAAAATCTATTAAAAGTTTTACGCAAGATCATTTTTACTACATTCTCTTCGCAACAATATAACGAAAGGGTATAACATAAAGTCCTGAGAAAACGTATTCTAGCCTTTTGAGAAATAAAGCTTTACACAGTCTCCAACGTTTGATGATGAAGAAGCAGCAGAATGAAGACGAGAAGTTATCTCACCTTATCAAATCCAAGCAAGCCGCCATGAAGATGATTGGGTCCATTGTTAACTGCCAACTGGTAATCCTGACCATCCAATTTAAACTGGCCTTTGCATATCCTGTTTGCAAATCGTCCAATCAGAGCACCAAAGTAAAACTTCCCATACTCTGTAGCAAGATACAATCACCGTAATTATCATTACTGACATCACATAAGATTCTCTAAGATTCACTTCCAAGAAACAACAGGTTTACACACAACTATCGAAAAGGCAACAAAAGAAATAAAAACACTGGTTCCCATTTATCAATAATATAATGGACCATTAATCCTTTAGCTTGATAGAGAGTTGTCTTTTCAATGAGAAAATTAGCTTTAGTACTACACAAATCTGCAATAAAACTTCACTACCGCACTCTTAGCTGTAAAATCGTCCAATATCTGAAGTTCGAGTATTTTGACATTCTCAACAAAATATAAGTTTTGTAGAAGGAATTTTCCAGCTAAATGCGCTAAGGAGATATAGTCATACCTTGACATACGAGACAATCGAGATATGAGCAAAATTTTGGGCACGCTTTTGCCTTGAGACAAGAAACCTTTGAGATACAAGCCGGTTCTCAATGGCCACTAGTGGACAAGTATGCGAGAAGCCGTTTTCGAGAACAGCATCGCGTGGTCCTTCTCGTCGAATCAGTTAAAAAAGGTTTTAATAAGGTTGGCTAAAAATTACAGTGAGAGTGAAGCAAAAAGTGCCAAGCCGGAAACAGATAATAAAAAATTAAGACAATGACAGAATTAAAGGAACATTTAGTAAAATAGTAAAACTAAATTCATTTAAGTTGAATTCAAAGTTTATGTTATGTTACGTAACATCCCAAAAGTCAGGTGTACCAAACGAACTCCATACAGTGCTGTACATAGTAATGTTACATTTTATTGCGGATCATAACTGCTAAATAAGTATTTGTTACATTGTGATCATAGGTATTGAATTACAATAATGAAAAACACGTTTTTCCATCACAATAGCCTGTTTTTAAATGATATTTTCATAGTACGGGAACGGATTAATTTGTATTTAGTTATTACATATAAGAAATATTGCATGGAGATACAAGAACATCGACATACGAGCTCAGTATCACAAAGCATTAAGCTGTATGTCGAGATCCAACTGTATAGTAATGAATCGATAGCTGACCTTGGGGGGAGTCATAGCCCAAGGTCACATCTACAGAGACACCAGCCTCGTTAGGAACACGCAGGCTCTGTATGATCCCTCCAAGGGAGTAGATGACAGCCTCTACACCTCCTCCAGACAATTTATACCTGTGGGTTATAAGACATTTTAGCTGTATCAGCACTAATGTATTGTACAGCAAGCAGGCCTTAAGACTGGTTTATAGGATATCGTCATATAGCAGTGTTAGTCACACAATACTTTGGTGATCATCTGTGATAACGATGTACACACTACCACACACCCATCAGCGTGTACATCAGCAAAATTTCTGCGGCATAGCGTTCTTATTATTTAATACTAGCGGAATGCCCGGCGCTGCGCGGTTATTAAAAATCAGCTTATAAACAGTGATAACGATGCAACACTTATGAACTCAACTTATAAACAATGCCATTTGCCATTGCCTGGCAAGTTGCCAATGGCTAATTTAAGTACGCTAGTTATCTTCAGCTCTTACTAGTGCATAGATGACGATACGCGTTGCAGAGAGCGGTAGCGTGTTTGCACCCACATAGCGACATATATCGCCCCATGAATCCATTATTCTCGTGTAGCTCAATGGTTTAGTATATCACCTGGGGAATGGGAGGTTCCAAGATCAAATCTTCCGCGATACGATTCTTCATTCCAAGATTTAATAGCTATAGCCGGACATACCGAAGGACATACAGGCAAACTTTGAGATTTATATATATATAGATGTTCGCGGAAATGATGAAATACTAGTACAGCAGCAACTGTTATTAAAAAAATACGGATCAAGCAATTCGCAATGGTCAATCACCATTGTCGAAGTGGTAAATATTGCACAGGCTGTCGTGGATGCTCTGCTAACTATCGGAAATGTTTGATAGCTACAAGCTTTTTCGAAGTGTCCGCAATGCCTCGACGATGCGTCTGTTTACAGCGCACATAATTGACGAATAACTGCCGAGAAAGGACAAAACCAACATAGAGTGACATCATACCGCCTTTAGTGGCATAGCCATGGCTTGAAGGTAATACCTTTCACGGACAGGAAATTCTAGTGAGCATACAAATGACCTAATAACCTTTGTAAAATGCTCAGTATAAAGCAAAATAATTTGGAGAAAAAAATATATTTGCAGCCATATTGTGACCACTACGAACAAATCGTAAGTGCACAATGTTAAGGTTCACTGGTGCCCCGATGTAAAATGCATTGCAGTTGGGGTAAACTAGCAGTGCGGTAAGCATGTCACAGCCATACAGTATGCAGCATAGCTGCATGTCGTAGTTTTACTACGACGTAGCATACATAGTACAACTATTTTGTAATGCGTAGTAAACAGCATTGGTGCATTGGTGGTATTGCCTACTGCAGTGTACATTGCTAGATGCAGTGGAAGTGTGGCTAGTGCATATTTTTTAGTGCTAGAATTAGTCGAAACTTTTGCATTACACTGTACGTATGCGCGTAAGCATATTTAAAAAAAAATTCATTAGAGAATCAAATACGAAATAACTTGGACGTAACCACAATGCAATTGTAAGATGTGAATGCCGCTCAAATTAAAGTATGATTGGGCAGACAGACTGCGGACAACCAGCATGTTGTATATAGTTTAAATGAGACGTTATTAAAGGTTAAAAATATAACATAAATGAGAATATAATATAAAGACAACAATTTCATAAGAATGGTGTTAAACCTGACTCTCTATTTCAATATGATATGGGAGTTAGAGCATAAGCTCATGAGCTTGCTAAACATAGCATCTGACAACTTTGTACAATGCAGTACAGACACTTAAAAAGCTAGCGGTTTCAGTTGATTTACAGTATCACAGTGCACAAGCAGTGCACGTTTTGAAGAATGCGCATTCGCAGTATGCATGAATCGCAAGGCTTTAAGTAATGTGTCATGTAAGTAGATGCGTAGTGAATGCGAGTGGACAATTTGCAGTAGAAGACTGCTGCGCATTAGAAAGTTGTAATGCACTGCAAAATTACTGCATACTGCTATGACGCAATGCAGTGTTAATGCAGCACAACCCTGTTTCTAGCAAACAGTTTCGGTCCAACATCTTGCTAGCTACATGTACTTATGCTCGCTCTCCTTTTTGTAGTCAGTTGATGAAACTAATACTGTCTATGGTTGTGGCCAAGATGGTTAAATTTGCCATTTAATCCATAGAGTTGCATGCAAATGTGGAACTGTTTTCTGGCTTTTGCCGGACAAGATTCACTCTCTTGACAAGAACGATATGGTATCCATCGAACGAGAACAAGTCGAGACATGCCAGCATTTCCATCCTGTTGTACTGGCCGACAAATAGGTTTGTTTATAGCTGCCATGGTACATGACTGGCATAGCACAGTGCTTTTACGGATATTGTCTTTGGTTCTGTAAGAGTGTCCAGTTCATCCTCCCCACTTGTCTGGGAGGTTGATGGTTTAGTTGCTGCCAGCACAACCAATGCATAGGTGGTACCAGTTTACATGTATTACCTGTAGCAGGTTCGTATAGCCTTACCCGACTTGACACAGTCGGACTTGAACTGCTTATGCTAATTATGTACGTATGTAGCAGTTGGTGAGATTGGTAAATTGCCCTCCTGACTCAGGTATGGTGCATGGATCAATAGGACAGTGGTTCGAGTCACATGACCATTGGTGGTGTTAGGAAGGGCACCCAACCACAATTGCTCCTGTACCAAACCTGGTCGGGTCATCAGCGATTAAACCGACTTTCCCATCTGTGCTCCAGTGTGGATGAAGAGGGTGGCTGGCAACTCGGCAAGATCATGAGCCAAACCTGACAAAGGGCAGAGGAACTCTTCTGTGAGCCAATGGCCAGCTAGCTAAAATGGTGTCTTAAGAAAAAACACCTAACAGAAGGCAATGGCAAACCACTGTTGCATCCTGCCAATAACAGTCATGGTTATAGGAGGTTGGGGAGCCATGATCGCTTGGATCTTCACAGGAAATAATCCTTAAAGAGAGACTATATGAACAACTTTTAAAGATAATCATACACCTGAACTAATTTGGACTTTGAACTTGTTCTTATAATAATTTAACATAAGAAAAAAGTCGTTCTTATGTTCTGGTGTTGTTTTATTAATGTAATATAAGAACAAGGTAACATAGGGTTATTAGTTGAAAATATTCTGTCATAAGAAGGTTCTTTATGTCCCAATCTTCTCCAATTACGCGGATTAGACATTTCAGTAGTTTTATTAAAAGGGTATTGAGTTGATTCCCCATGGATGAAGAGGGTGGCTAGCAACACTGCAGGATTAAAAACAAAACCTGACAAAGGGCGGAGAAGCTTCGCTGTGAGCCAATGACCAGATAGCTAAAGAAGGTGTTTTAATAAAAACACCTTTAGCTATCTGGTCATTTTAATACTAATTAGTGGTATTTTGGTACCATTAAAAAACCACCATTTTGGTATTACCCTAAGTAATACCAAAATGGTGGTGGTTTAATAAAAATACCATCTTGATTTAGATGATAATAATAACGACACCTGACAGAAGGCGATGGCAAACCACTGCTGAAACCTGCCAAGAACAAACATGGTTATAGGAAGTGGGGGAGAACTAGGATCGCCTACATCCCCACATGACATGGTACTTAGAGAAAGATAGCATGTGTACTAAGTGAACAGGCCATATTTAACGATGGCTTAACGAATAAAAATATTGCAGTTACATCATGGCCGACTGAGTAAAGCGTGTGTTGAAAAAACCCAGCTTTCAAGTTCATCATGCTAAAGATAGTGAAGCTCTAGAGCAGGGGTGTCCAAACTTTTTTCACTGAGGGCCACATACATAAAAATATAGGAGGGGCTGGGCCACTTACTAGAAATTAGGTATATAGCCTTAACTTTAGTGTACTTATCTACATATGCATGCTTATCAACACAAGGGTACTGTTGAATAGATTTTTTACTCACCTAAAGTGGGAACGGGCATTGCACTCAGTGGGAGCAGTGATGCTGCGCTTTGGACCGAAGGATGGCTGGCAGGTCTGCAGTAAACTTAATGGTTGCGATGCGAAGGACATCATGGAGATGGCTGTCGATCATTTTGGTTCTCATTCTGCTTTTGTTAAGTGTTAACAGAGAAAATGTTTGCTCACATATGTATGTTGAGCCAAATAGACTGATCATTCTTTTCGCGTGGCGTCTCATCATAGGAAACTTTTCCTTTTCCAAGCTCTGGTAGAACTCGGGGAGGGAAAGCTGCTGATGTTGATTCTTCAGAACATCATCACACTGGATTTTGATGAATTCTAATTGCAGATTTTCTTCCACTTCTTTGGCATCCACCAAGAAAGGAGTCGCGAATAGCTTGATTTCTTTATCAATGACAGAAAAAGCCTGGAAGCGCTGTCTGAATTCTGTTTTGAGACATGCAATCACAGACACATGTTTCCCTTTTTTAGCAGAAAGGTTGGCCTGTGGATACGCAGTTCTGATCTCGGACAGTGTGGGGAAGTGCACAACGTTGAAGTTGCGCAGTTGTCTCTTAAAGAGATTGAGCTTCACACAAAATGCATTCATGTGCGCATAAAGTTGTGGTACAAGCTGATCTTTCCCTTGTAGGCTCTTGTTCAGGGTGGTTAAATGATCAGTAAGATCAACTAAAAATGCTAGGTCTGCCAACCATAGAGGGTCACTCAGCTCATGAAGAGGTCGACCCTTCTCTTTTAAAAACTGGTCAATTTCTGACCTCAGGGAGTAAAAGCGCTTCAGCACAGCACCGCGGCTTAGCCAGCGCACATCCGAGTGGTAGAGTAGATCCCCATATTCAGCATGCACATCAGAAAGAAAAGCCTGAAATTCTCTGTGGTACAGCCCTCTTGCTCGGATTATGTTGACAGTTTTCACAACTGTGTTCATTACATCTCCAAGATTGACTGTCTTGGCACAAAGGGCTTCTTGGTGAACAATACAGTGCATTTTAACAGCCTCACCTTCAGTCTCTTTCACCTTAGCGCACACCATAGACGCCATTCCTTTATGTGCACCTGCCATAGCTGGAGCCCCGTCTGTTGTAACTCCACACAGCTTGTCCATTGAAGTCCCATTTTGTCAATTGAGTCTGACACAGCTTCAAAAATATCCATACCCGTTGTTGTGCCTTTTAGACTCTTAAGATCGAGCAGCTCCTCTGTAACTCCAAAGTTCTCGTCCAGTCCCCGCAAAAAAATTAGCAGCTGTGCGGTGTCTGTGGCATCAGTGCTTTCATCGCATGCGATGGAGTAAAAATCAAAAGCACAAGCTTTATCAGATAGTTGCAGTTTAACGTTGGCTGACAAGTCTTCAATGCGTCGCGCAACTGTATTTCTGGACATGCTGACGTTGTTGAAGTCCTGCACTTTCTCCGGGCACATTATTTCGGCGACTTTAACGAGGCAGTGTTTTATGAGGTCTCCATCTGAAAAAGGCTTGCCGTGTCTTGCGATGAGTTGGGCGACCTCATAGCTAGCTATTGTAGCCTTTTCCTCGACTTTTTGAGCACACAAAAAATACTGTTGCTGACCCTGCAGTTTAGCTACCATTTGCTTTACTTTCTGCTCTCGCTCAGCACCAGTGTAGGATGCATAGGCCTGATGTTTGGTCTCATAATGACGTCGTACATTATACTCTTTCATAACTGCCACAGTTTCGGTGCAGATCAAACAGACACACTTCCCCTTGAATTCTTTGAAGAAATATTCACTCTCCCACCGTGTCTGAAATTTTCTGCACTCACTTTCTACCTTTCGCTTCTTTGGTTTTGCCATGTTTAGTAACGGGTAAATTTCTTCTGGGATTGGCCTTTTTGGCGGTAGATACGAAAAGCCGAACGCGCCGAATGACCGAACGCACTGAATGACTGAACAAACCGAATATTTTTTGGTAATATTTTTACTAATTATAGATTATATGTATTTTTGCCTGCAAATAGAGGCACAAATAATATTTTATATTAATATTAATTCAATAAATATTAACTAACTGTTATAGATTTATATCGATATCCGGTTGAGTTTTATTATTAGCGACTCGGTTTATGTTCAGATCTACATTCTATATAGTATGCAATATATTGGCCGTTATTCATGAAATGACGATTGAAATGCACAACTAATAAAATTCAAAAACAAAAACATTTATGACAAAAGATTAAAATGGCCAATGAGAGTTACACATTTACTCGAATGGTCCTCCATGTTCTTTTGCTCCATTCCACATGGCTGTGAGTCTCTGCAGCTAAATGAGAGCCATGACAGTCTATAGTTAAAGATGCTCAAAAGATGTAATAGAAAGATTTTCCCATCCTTAGCAGCTGGAAGAGAAAGAGGCTCAGAAGATGGAGGAGAAAGAGCTTCAGCAAGAAGAAGGGAACGATGCTAAGCCACTGAAGCTGTTAATTTTTTATAGATGTCTCTGTTAGCATATGAGCTTTAGATGATCAGGTTTGTTGTTTATGTTGTTGTGGGTAATTGAGTAGATTTGTCTTGGGAGTGTACTGATTAGCAATGTTGACTAACTCTAGTTATTTGGATCGTGTCTGGTAGGGGTTTGTTGAGGTGTATGTTTGTAATATGTAGAATATAATTTCTTTTGGGGGATTTCTGGCAGACTAATTGATGCCTCTTGTCCCATAGATTACTTCCTCTAAAAGTCTCTGATATGCTTATGGATGGGTGCATGATGGTTGCTTTTTTGATGGTCCCATGATGTACCAGGTGTTTGTTCGTTGTAATACTGTGTCTATATCTTGTGGTTTAGGCGTTGCTTCGTAACTGCATTAGCTAATATTTTCATTCCACAGCACTACATAAAATCAATTCAGAATAGGGTTTACTGGAGATGCTTGCAACCAACTTTTCTGTTCAAGCAGACTTATGGTACTTATTGACAATGAGGACAAAATAAACTATCAAGTGCAGTGACAATATGAAGAAAGCGTATACAGTGCATCTCAGAGTTACGGCGACCGTTTTACGTTTTTTTCGTCTTACGATGTGGAAAATGATGTTTTTCCATTCTCTCCATACAGCATTTTTTGGCTATAGGACATCAACAAAATTTTTCTTGAAATTCAAATTTGGGGGTTGGTGTGCAGAATACATCAGAATAATGAAGATGCCAATATGCTATTTGCCAAAACCCATCCCACAACACTTGAAAGAGATATTATGCTCGCTCTCAGTTCAGCATCATTCATTGTAAGTTATAGTGAAAACGTAACCCGAAACAAATAATAAAAATTAAAGTGATGATGAAATTAAAGATTAGTAAAATACATACTGAAAATTAGCTTGAAATTTAAGTTGAATTCAAATTTATGTTATATGTCTGTTTCGAAGGTAAGAGCTCCATACAGTACGTACTGTACATAGTAATGTTACCTTTTATTGATCATTACTACAGATCATTACTACTAAATATACCAAAGTTACTGAAGTAACTATAGTTACTAACGTTAATATACTACAGTGCGCCCTCGCCATTCGATTTTAATTTGTTTCAGGGTTGGCATCATACAATGAAAATGTCGTATAGAGGGGTATAGAAGCTTATAGTAATTGTATAATGCAAACATCCAGTGGTGAAAATCTTCAAAATTTTATATAAGTATTGTACATTTTAAAAATTAGTAACAAAATGTATGTACCTCTAATTGAACTCCCCCTCCATTTGACCGCCAATTTGACATTCTTTGATCGAAATGAACTCATAATAGCAAGAGATCAGTAGAAAATTTTCCACAAAATCGTATGAGTAATGAATCATTTACAACAATAACAATTAAAACTTTGAAAGCAACACCATAGAAATAATTAATAACTGTATCAGGCTAATAGTAGTTTCTTGTTTAACGCAGTCTTGATACTTCGAAGTACGGTGTATATAAAAAACTGATTACATATACGATGGTATATAAACAACTATTTTTAGGCTACAATATATTATATTATATAAACTAGAAATTCCCCTGTCATACAGTCCACGACCAAAGTGATATTGGAAAAAGGAAAGGGTACTGATGGTTGAGAAATGCAATATTAGCAGTCAAATGGCACTGCAGTGCAATAGGATAACTGCAATGGTAGCTGTAGTGTACTGGGTGTGGGTGTTATTATATACAACAAACAACAATAATGAAAGGAAAAGATTATATGTTTATATCTCTCCCCCTGCAATAGGAGAAATGCAATATTGGCCAATATTAGAAGTAAAATGCACTGATATTATTACAATAACCAATATTATTAATATAGTAATAATAGAAAACCAATGCACAATTTTGTTTACAATTCCAAACGTCAGAGCTAACAATATCAAGAAGTTGTGATATTTATATAGGTTTTTAGAAAATCTATTTAAAAAAGTGTTTGGTCATGACAAACAGCAATAATGAACGGAAAAGATTATATGTTTATATCTCTCCCCCTGCAATAGGAGAAATGCAATATTAGAAGTAAAATATTATTATATAGTATTATATTATTAATATAGTAATACAGTAATAATAGAAAACCAATGCCCAATTTTGTTTACATTTCAAAACGTCATAGCTAACAATATCAAGAAGTTGTGATATTTATATAGATTTTTAGAAAATCTATTTAACAAAACTATTTATAAAAAATAATAACAGCAACATACTGCCCATCATCGATGTTGTTAGTGTGACTATAAGACTTCAATAGTCATCCAAACTTATAATTAAATATTATAATAATCTCATAAGAATCGTTAGAAAAAAATATCATCTTCATTTCCTTTACTTTCACTGCTTTGGACATCAGTTAGAATACCAAAGTACTCAAAAGTTTCTAAAATGTCAGTTACTTTGAAATCGGCAAAAAATAAACGATTTCTGTACTTCTAAGTTAATTACAGAAACCTTCGGCAATTCGACAATGCTATAGACTGGTGAAATGTGCACGTTATTTTTTCTTGAAATGCGCATGACTTAATGGTTCTATTCTCTGTCGCTCGGCATTTTGTTTGCCGGTCTTAATTTCGATGAAAGTAAGGCTTCGCCAGTTTTAATAAAGATTTTTGGAAGCATTAATCTGTCTACTTATGTATAATCTGATCAGATGGGTTAGTTTTAAGATATTGCTTTAACCTTTCAAAAACTTAGTAACATATTTAAATAGGTTTGTATGTGTTTTGTATCGTTATTATACTTTAACGACCCTACAAAAAATGGTTAAATTTGTTGATGAGATTTCGATGCAAGGGTTTGCGACGTTGTTGATGAATAATTTTCAGAAGTTGTGTGCACTGTGCACATGTATTTATCATAAAAACTCTCAAACTTTGTTCGCTCGTTTGGTCGTGGGACTATAATATATAATTATATTATATATTACCTGAAGTATCACTTTGACTCGGGCCAAAAGAACACTCTAACAACATCCTAGTTGAACAAGCAATAAGTTGTGTTATGAAAAAAACTAAGAATTGTAACCTAAGGTTGCAACAGGGTTGTCAGTATTAGAGCTAAATCCATAACTGCCTTATCGATGCTGGTAAGCCAATATTTTGATACTGGCACCACATCTAGGGGTGGAGAATGTGAAGGATTTACTGAGCTGAGCTTTTTCTAATTATTATAAGTGTTCAATTATTCTCGGATCAGCCCAAAAGCCAGCTTGCACAGAAAGCCCATGGATTAACACCCAGCCCTTGCTATATAAGCAAAGGTGCTCCAGTGATAAGTGGGAGAGGTAAGGATATGCAACAAGAGAAGATACTCTAGTGAGAAAGAACAAAGAGCACAAAGCAAGTGATACAGACTACGAACAACAGAACTAAGGACTGAGAATTATGTTCTTAATCTGCATTAAGAATAGTGTGGTAACATTAACCTACCTTTGTACAGCTTTGTGTATGCATATCTTAACATTCTTACATTTACAAGTGTAACTGTTTGAGTATTTATTATTTGTAACTCATTTCAGCATTACGCTTGATTGTAGTGAATTGTATCTAATTGTTCTATCTTTTCATGTTTATAGAGCTTGTGTAAATAAAGAGCCATTATTCACCAGACACCTTGCTTGCAACAATTACAGTGGTGCATGAGAGCTAATACTCATTCGGTGTAAGACAACTTGTACAGTGATACTTCAACTTACGAGTGCTCTAACGTACGAGAAACTTGAGATACGAGCAAGCTTTTAAGCAAGTTTTAGCACTAACATACGAGCCATATTTAAGATACAAGCACGTGAGTCAGTTGCCAAGTATGCCGGATGTGTTTTATGAGAACAGCATCACTCTGTATTTTTTAACTGCTCAGGTTATACTTTTGTACCGTGTTTTTGTGCGTGATTTTTAGTGCATAATTATGTGAATTAAAAGTACTGTGCGTAGACCGAAAGTTTGCCAGTAAAATGAAAGATAATGCAAAGAAAAAGCAAATGATAACAATTGATACTAAACAAAACATTATTGAAAAATATGCGAAATTTGTATGCATGATTGAGCTAGCTCAACAGTATGACAGAAATACATCCACAATTATCAAACAGAATGATTATATTCAGGGCATTTAGTTCGCAAAAGGACTAACCATAGTTTCTAAACGGCGCAGCGATCTTCACGACCGCTGATGGAGAGACTGCTCAGGCATGGGATAAATGATAAACAATTGGCCGGCGACAGCGTAACTGAAACGATGTTATGTGAAAAGGCCGGTTCTTTCTATCGAAACTATAAAAATAGACATTCGGACAAGTTGGCTAGTGGTCGTGCATTAACCCTTTATGACGACACCTGAGTTCGTCCTAATCGCAACATGTTGAAAGGGTGACAAAGGCAAACGCCCTTAGATACCAAAGGTTTATCTTAAAACGGCCGGCTAGATGTGAGAGCAAAACAAAGGAAACAAAGGAGAAACTTTAAACTATGAACGCTGAAGAAATTTCAATTACGTTAATTGAGTTAAAAATGAAAGTTTGCTTTTAGGTTTGCTTCTAAGCTTGTCTTTTAAGACTTTAATAAAATCTAAATTTATCAAAGTCAACTGTTGTAATGAAGAATAACTTATATCTCCCTCTCTGGCAAATGCTAGCGTTAGCTGCTAATGCACGTACGTAGGCCTATTTAATTTTACATTTTAATTAATCACATTTCCTTGCATTATTTTTATTTGTTGCTTTTTGAAAGCATGTGGTAAATGGACAATAACCAACATGTTCTTTCTGTTACAATATCTTTGTTTTGAGTGTTTTATTTGCATTTTTTAGAGTATGGAAACCAATCAATATACATTTAATTGTTCTATATATAAATAAATTGCACCAACATGCGAGTAAATTGACATACGAGCTCAGTCTTGAAGCGCATTAAGCTCGTAAGTGGAAGTATGACTGTCCACAGAACCCACTTACAAATGGCTAGTCAGCGATGACTTCCACAACATTGGTGGCAGCAGTGGGATACCTGTAATCCTGTTGCTACTAAAAGTTCAGCTGTACGCACAACCTAGTAATTGTTGAACAGCTCTCTGGAAAGAGATGGCTCAAGGCACAGATAACAGAATGTCTACTAATCCATTCCTGCCGATCAGTAACCCATTTTGGGACATGGCTAATCCATTTAATGATACTGCTGAGAAACAACCAAAGCAGGTCATGCACCCGCTACATCAGTACACATCGATGGGGCAACCTTTATTGACTGTGTACCAGAATCATGTGCTGGAACTGCCGGACAGACAGGCTGCCAGCAATCGCATATTGTCGCCAGCAGATAATGAATTAGCTGGGTATCAACCAGTACGAACAGTAAGGATGGCAGATCTTCCTAAAGTTACCCAAATAGAAAATATGAGCGATGTTAGCTACGGGACTGCAGAAACCTATACTGACTGCGATAAGACAAACCTAGCTGCTGTGCTACGTTCAATTTCACTAGAAATGGCCAAACAGACTAAGCTGATGCAAAATCAGTCTGCCAGAATTGCGGCTCTGGAGCAAAAGGAGACAAAGCGACAACAAAGCCAATGGAAAATATCGGAGAGCCAAACGTTTTTGATGTGGAGACTCCTCACATCTAATAAGGAGGTGTACAGTACCGAAGAAATGGTCACAGCCATCCGTAGGCCCTAATCAGGAGAAGCGACAAAGGTTCACTCCTAAGATTATAGGTAAAGTGGTTAAACCTGTGTCCTATACCAGATGCAACAAATCGGATAGACCATGCAATAGTAAAAGAACAAAGGCAAGCAATGCGGACAGTATTGGTAAGTTGCCTTATTTACAGCATTTCAATAAGACAACTGTTTTGCTTCCCTTGTCTGTGCACAGTTCTTGTCATGCTAAGAGGTCTGCAGGTAATTTTTCTGACTACAGTACCAAAGTTGATGAGGAGAAACCCTGCACCGATCTTGCAGCCGCTACCTTGACACTTGATGTTCCAGGAATGGTTGAGGAGCAGCTGCATGATGGTTCAGATAAACGGCTTCAACCTGCACCAGCAAAGGAGGTTGTAGCTAAACAAGAGCAATGTCTGTCAAGGCCCACACATTGCAAGAGACGCCCACGAAATTGTGGTGGGCATAACTCTTACGGCAATAGTAGTCCTTTCACACGGAAGGCACAGCATTGTGGAGCAACCAGCAACTCTCGCAAGCATTGGACTGCTAGCGCAGCTGATAGCAGCAGATTGTATTCGAGTAGCAAAGCTACTCCTACACCTGAAACAGCCAATCAGCTGCATGCTAAAAAATATGCAAAGCAACCTCATGACTGCAAATATACACTGGAATCTTGCCTTGATGAAGTTGTCCAAGAAAGGAATGAAATGCAACGCCGCTACGTGAAGCTGCTTCTCAAATATGATGACCTGAAGTATCATTTCGACTCGGGCCAAAAGAACACTCTAACAACATCCTAGTTGAACAAGCAATAAGTTGTGCTATGAAAAAACTAAGAATTGTAACCTAAGGTTGCAACAGGGTTGTCAGTATTAGAACTAAATCCATAACTGCCTTATCGACGCTGGTAAGCCAATATTTGGATACTGGCACCGCATCTAGGGATGGAGAATGTGAAGGATTTACTGAGCTGAGCTTTTTCTAATTATTATAAGTGTTCAACTATTCTCGGATTAGCCCAAAAGCCAGCTTGCGCAAAAAGCCCATGGATTAACACCCAGCCCTTGCTATAGAAGCAAAGATGCTCCAGTGTTAAGCAGGAGGGGTAAGGACATGCAACAAGAAAAGGTACCCTAGTGAGAGAAAACAAAGAGCACAGAGCAGGTGATACAGACTATGTACGACAGAACTAAGGACTCAGAATTGTCTGAGGACAATTCTATTGTCTAAGGACTGAGAATTCTTAATGTGCATTAAGAACAGCGTGGTAACATTAACCTACCTTTGTGAAGCTTTGCGTATACATATCTTGACATTCTTACATTTACAAGTGTAACTGTTTGAGTATTTATTATTTGTAACTCATTTCAGCATTACGCTTGATTGTAGTGAATTGTATCTAATTGTTCTATCTTTCCATGCTTATAGAGCTTGTGTGAATAAAGAGCCATACTCATTCACCAGTCACCTTGCTTGCAACAATTACAGAGGTGCATGAGAGCTATTACTCATTCGATATAAGACAACTTGTACGCAGAAGCCACTTGCTAGTGGCTAGTCGGCGCTGACTTCCACAACAGTATCATAGACACGCCAAAAGTGAGAGTTGTCTCCACCCCAACCAATGCATGTTTGTAACCTTGTATGTTACATTAACACGTGCAGTTTCTTCGTTAACGAAGAAACTGCACATGTTAATTTGCCTTTAGAGGCTCTCAGTGAGAACAATTTGATCTGAACAAAACACTCCACGAGGATTAAAAAATGTGCAAAATTCTATTGACATGCTTTAGAATTACATAATATGGGGTTGAACATGCCGACTTAAAATGAGATAATTTTCCGTAAATAACAATATCACAAATGGTGGCACTTACTCAACAGTGCCATCTTCCCAAGTTTTCACGCTTTCTATCGTGGTCATAACTTGAGGAAGCGTGACAGCGCTGCCGAAATCGCAAGCTTGAAAACTGCAAAAGAAGTTAATGACCTTACGTCCAAATAATGTGTGGGACGGCTTAGCGGACCTTCACGGACCCAGTTTTAAGAACTGAACTACGGAAAACAAGCAGCGCCCACTAAATTTAGTTCGTTCGCTAAAAGTTCCAATATCCATAAAGTGAAACTTCTTTAGATCGCATACCAGTTTCGTCAACTTTGTACTTATTACTGCATACTCCGTCCGTTATCAATGTAGGCGGAACTGAGCGAAGGCTCGACAAAATCTACGGAGCGTGAGCTAGTGCATAGAAACAAAATGGCTGATTTCTTTGCTAACCACGCTGAAAATGCTGATGTAGAGATTATTGTCGGATCATATGAACACGTTTTATTTGGATATAAACTTGTTAAAGAACAAAATACGGCAGTGTTAAATTTGTCGTTCACAGATAAGTCTCACTGTGGATCGATCCGTTCCTTGGCAGTATCTTCAAGCGGGCTGCTCGCCTCTGGATCTGCTGATGAAACCATTCAACTGTTTGATTTGAAGACCCGACACGAGGCTGGAACATTAATCAAACATAATGGGACTATAACGAATATTGCATTTTGTGATGAATTCATGCTTTCATCTGATGATGCTGGAGTTATATGTATTTGGAAAATTTCAGGAAGAACTTATGAGTGTATGAAAACACTGAGCGGTCACAAGGGATCTGTTGAGAGTATGGCCGTTCATCCCTCAGGAAAGCTTCTGATTTCAGTGGGTCAAGATAAGACTTTGCGAACATGGAATTTAATAACTGCAAAACGAGCTTATACAACTAGCATGCAGCACGTAGTTGACGTTTTGCGTTGGTCACCAGATGGAGAGAAGTACGCTATGTGTTACAACGGAAAGTTAGATATATGCTTGCTGTCAAAAGCAGCCCCTGAGCATACAAGAAATCTGCCAAGAAAAGGTCATTGTTTGGCTTTTATAAATAACAATATTTTGGTGGTAGGTTGTGAAGAGGGTTACCTAATCTTCGTAGACATTGCCGCAGGTTATGTACCGTTGACTACTGTAG
Organism: Watersipora subatra; assembly: GCF_963576615.1. Classification (NCBI taxonomy): domain Eukaryota; kingdom Metazoa; phylum Bryozoa; class Gymnolaemata; order Cheilostomatida; family Watersiporidae; genus Watersipora; species Watersipora subatra. The sequence goes on from NC_088716.1 coordinate 26,082,237, forward strand.
TCGATTGTACCCGAATCAAATGTCTTAGCGTCAAGCCATTGAAGAATGATCAGTCTTTACTTTCATTTATGTCGAGTGATGGTTTGTTGGAGTTGCACTTGGTAGATCATGGAAAAACAATTTCTACCAGCCTGATTGCAAAAACTAAGACTACCCTCAGACCTATCTGCGTACAACTCAGTGTAATGACAAATAAGTCTGGCACGGAACCTGTTTCATTAAAGGTGAGACAAACAATTTGTTAATTCACTGCATTGATACTGCGCACTTCTGAGTAGTTTAAAGGCTAATTCACGCAATCACTGTATGTAATCGTCGTTCTCTCACCGATTATTCATTGGCTATGTGCGACATAAAATGATGGTATTGTCGAGACAACGTGGATACGTCGGCAAAGATTGCAGCTGTCAGACTTTCCCGATAGTTTGCCGAGCATCCGTGACAGTCTGTGTGATGTGTACCATTTCGGTGATGGTGATTGGCTGTCGTGAATTGCTTAATCTATGTTTTCCTATGTGACAGTTGCTGCTAGACTAGTATTTCATCATTTTCCCAACTGCATTGTAAAATGAAAATGCGATTCCATGGACTATTTCCTGATGTAAATGCAGATGGGTTTGTGATAGTGCCAACATTGTTATCACAAGCGATCACCAGGGTGTGGGATTGATCACCATTGTGGGATTAATTTCAATATAGGCAATCAGTGTGAACCAGCCTTAAAGGTTGACTTGCAACAAAATTCACATTACAGTTATTTGGTATCATAAGATTCACCATGTCTTACTCTGTTGTGTTGTAGGTGCAAAATATGCGGCAATGTGATTACAAGCTCTTAAAAGCTCAAAAACGAACAGTTAATCGCAGCCACATGAGACCGCCGTAGTTTGGATTCTCTTTCCAAAACAGCTCAAATATGACATAGCTGTGGTAGATGGTTTCTGTTTACACTTTCATGCAACCTTATTCGTCGAAATATTTTCACAAATATACTTCACGCATTCAATAAAACCATGTCTATTGTTCTTACGTGTCTATTTTATCGTCCATTGTAATGCTGTCACTTTTAGCAGTGATATCTTATAACTTACTGTAAAAATTCATTTAATTTTTTAACCTTACCTCGAAGGAGTACATATCATTGTCTGATAATCATGGCGAGCCTGTTGGTCACCTGTGATAATCGAAAAGTGCTGCAGAAATTATTTTCGAAGTATTGGGTCACATGATCAGATTACGGCTTGACGATTAGTTCAAGCCAAAACAAAACTGTAAAGTAGCGAGCATCTATATTTGATACGGGGTCTTCGGTAAAACCCGAAGTGTTTCTCATAAACTAGTGCTACGATAGATTTATATTGAGCTTTTTATTGGCCTTTCAATTCACGTGAGAACATCACGTGACAAGACAATAACCAAACTGTCATGGTTACGTCAGAGAAATAAACGGATTCCAATCTATAGGGCTTTTCGTTTTTGAGCTTTTAAGAGCTTGTAATCACATTCCCACACTGATACCAAATAACTGTAATGTGAATTTTGTTGCAAGTCAACCTTTAACTATGTGGCTTCCTGCATCTGCTGTAATCTCAGACATTAATGTAGAACAGTGATGATACTAGCAAATTATGTAACAGTGATTTTGTTAAAAAGCTGGCACCGCAATTCATTGGAAAATGAAAAGGTTCAAGCCCATTTTAAACTACTCCTTACTAACGTTAGTCCTACAACAAATTCTCATAATGGCTGGCTTTCATTTCTATAAACTTAAAAATGGATAAATTGCACTCGGCTCTGGTATGATTTTCTATTAGACTCGAGCTGCAAACCTTCTGTAAACCAGCTCCAACTTGCAAGCCTTAGTACCCAGTAAGGTGTGCTGAGCGCATGCTGGCTTGAACAATAACTATCACTAACAAATTCCCAGTCTATTGCCGGTCCATTTTCAAGTTTCATCTTCATTTACATTCAGCAAGAAGTCACCTCAACGAAAAAAAGGACAAAAAAAGTCAAAGGCAAACAGCCCAAAGAAAGTCAAGAAGTTCTTGAACAAGGACAAGGTGATCAACCTGACCCTGAACAAGGTAATGTGGCAGAGCAAGGTGCAACTTATTCCTGAGCCTCTCTGCTGTTTAAATGTTGATTAGTGGTACGATCCAATTTAGATTTGCTTCCCCATGTCTGCCTTCATGCAAAGGTGTGTTCATATGCAATGAATCGTGCATTTTATTGCTGCTTGCAGAATACAGCTTGTAGCAGTAGTGAATAATCCCTTAATGATTAAGTATGATGTCTGGTTAGCTTATTGCAAGCAATAGCAGTATTGCACAAACAATGTCTCTGTGAACCTGGCTGGACATGTCTGAGTCTAGGGACCTCAAGACTGGAGACATGACCAGTTGCAGGGAGCAATTTAAGGTTGGGAGGCATTTATCTCACTACCTGTCACTACCATTGGCCTTTTTCGGGAATTGAACCTCAATCTATAGTTTGCAGGTCAGCGGGTCTAGACCACTAGGCTTTATCACTATGTTTCCATGAAACGCATGACGCACAAATTTGAGCCAATCCGTAAGTTAACCGCATCATGGAATCGGCATAAATCCACAAGCTAAGCAAGTTTTGTGACTCGCAAAACTTAATCGAATCCATAATGCTTGTGAATAATGGAAACAGCACTCGCGAAAGATGCGCATTGAAATACCGTGCCAGCTATTCAATTTTAAACATTTTCAGTACTTCCGCTCATCCTTTCTGGATCGAGTTTCATCACGCTAACTGCGTCACTAATTATTAACTTATAGCGTACAATTCCTTGTCTTTTTTCAACAAGGCGCCTGAGTCAATCCGCATCATGCGAATTTCCATAGCAACACTTAATTCGCCCGGTAGCGCAACAATGTGATTTGATTATCTTGAACCATAAATATCTAAAATATAGTTAGACAGGTTGTAACTTAACCTGATATGGACAGCTACAACCAGTGGCTAAATGCTCTTAATGCTGAGGAGCTAATTGGTTTTTTTATATTTGCTGTCTAAAATATTCAGATCATATCTCCAATCTGCCTGCCTTTCCATTATGTTTCTAATCCTCAAAAATAACCACTACACCTTATACCAGGTTCCAACCCCTTGCCTATTTACATTATAGAATAACGTTGTGCAAAAGGGTTTTTCTTTCAATACACATAATTTACTTTGCTGTTTTTTGTCTCATGGTCCAATTTGCTTTACACTGCATTGACGGGGTGTTTAAAGTTGCTTTTACCGAAATGGTGTTCGTGACTGCGTATACCTATAACTGTCACATCTCCCTAGATATGTAGCTAGACACGCCGATGTTTAAGGGCACCGATGTTGAGCAAGGGACATCATGCTGCCGCTATTGTGACTATAGAAGTTGATTCATGCGGGCTGCCGTTTCCATACAAAGATTTGTACACTCAGTAGTTTAATAATAACCGCGTTGGCAATATAGCAATGTATTAGCCAATAATGTTAGGCTATTTTTATTGGGCTTTCCTATTTATAGCCAGTGAAGTGGTCTAGCTTTTCTTCGCTGGTAACTTTTTAATATGTAAAGAGGGAACTTAGCGATAAGATGGGTAAGCACCTGCCAGTACCTGATGCCAGCACATGCTGGCAGTTTCCTGTTAGTACTTCTTACGAAAGAGTATGACTGTAAATTTTAGACATGGAGAAATCAGGCACAGCAAGTTCACTATGACCGCTATGATATACACTACATGTGACAAAGTTTTCGTGTAGTCATATTTTACAAAGACATAATTTTCAGAGTTAAATAGTTGATAACCAATTTCTGTGATTCGCTGTCCGGTCTGCTATTCACTATCAACTATGTATATATATTTTATTTTTAGATTATTTTATGTTTGATAGTTTTGTGGTAATACGTTCAAAGGCGTTGAAATAATGTTCAATTAATTTTTATAGTAAACTTGATTTTGGTTTTTGATTTATTTTCATCAACAATTGAAATTAACCCTTTGACTAGGCAAAATCCCGGCAAAAACACCCGAAAGTCGTAATTTATTTTTCAAAATTCAATAAAATTGATATTTTATGAACATGCATAGCTCAAATCTTAAATTTATTTCTATGGACAAAATTTTTTGTACATAAACATTCATTTACATATCTACGATTACAATAAATGCAACCATGTGCAATTGTCCCTGTATGAAATGCTTGGAGGCATTTCTTTCGGTAGAACCAAGCTCTAACGTAGCCGTGCGAGCTACCATAAAGATTGTTTTTTCTGTATATTCCAAGTATATTAAAAGCCAAAAAGTTTACATCACTTCTATCATCTGAATTATTTTTATTCTGATCAGACAAAAATCACTAACGATAGCAGGATCAAATAATCTTTTATTTTACTGTTTTGAAAGTCGAGCCGATGTTGACTGGTTTTTCCAACTTTTATTCTTTTTCAAGGGGCGCGATTTGTTTAGCTTTTAGCACAAAGCAACGCTTCTCAGATAATCGTTTCATATTGTAAATCATCAACTAATATCTTGTTGGTGATATTTAAAACTTACTAGTGTTCATATCCTTTGTTTAGCGTTACTAGGCGGCAGCTTTATAAACTTCTACCGAAAGTGACGTAAATGTCGTTTCCCCACGCAACCGATAAACGGCATTTTGGACGTTTCCCCAGCCAAAGAGTTAACCAAAAGAAAAAAAGCTGGAAAAGTGATGAAGCCCATAAATACGTATTAGCGTAGCTAGTCATGGCGTCGGGCTTGTTGTCATCGTGTAATCAAGATTAATTTTTTGAGTAATTAGGTTTTATTCACTTGTTAAAAGATGTAATTCAAGTTTTTTTTTGTCATATAAAACTTGCCATATATGAAGAAATTGCAACACGCAGCTTCCGATACAATTCATATATGGTAGTTGAAGTTTTCATAGACACCACAAGGTGAAGGGTTCTTCTAATAGCCCACCCAACATTCGAGATTTAACAGTTTCATCGGAATGATAAAATCTTCATAGTTAAAGGTTGACTTGCAACAAAATTCACATTGCAGTTATTTGGTATCAAAAGATTCACCATGTCTTACTCTGTTGTGTTGTAAGTGCCAAATATGTGGAAACGTGATTACAAGCTCTTAAAAGCTCAAAAACGAAAAGCCGCCGTAGATTGGAATCTCTTTATTTCGATGACGTAACCACGAAATGTGGTTATCGTCTTGTCACGTATGTTCTCACGTGAATTGAAAGGCCAATACAAAGCTCAATATAAAACTTATCATAGTACTAGTTTATGACAAACACTTCGGGTTTTACTGAAGACCCCGTATCAAATATAGATGCTCGCTACTTTACAGTTTTGTTTCGGCCTGGTCTAATCGGCATGTCGTAATGTGATCATGTGACCCAATACTTCGCAAATAATTTCTGCAGCACTTTTCCATTATCACAAGTGACCAACAGGCTCGTCATGATTATCAGACAATGATATGTACTCCTTCAAGCTAAGGCTAAACAATTAAACGAATTTTTACAGTAAGTTATAAGATATCACTGCCAAAAGTGACAGCATTACGATGACGATAAAACAGACGCGTAAGAACAATAGACATAGTTTTATTGAATGCGTGGAGTATATTTGTGAAAATATTTCAACGAATAAGTTTGCAAGAAAGTGTAAACAGAAACCATCTCTCACAACTACATCACATTTGAGCCGTTTTGGAAAGGGAATCCAAACTATGACGTCTCGTGTGGCTGCGATTTTCTGTTCGTTTTTGAGCTTTTAAGAGCTTGTAATCAACTTTCCACATATTTTGCCCCTACAACACAACAAAGTAAGACATGGTGAATCGTTTCATATCAAACAACGGTAATGTGAATTTTGTTGCAAGTCAACCTTTAAGCGAATTTCTATTTATTATACTATGAGACAGATGACCTTTTTATTTGACCTTTCTACAATACTGGTGATAGTTTTTAAACTTCATTGTCGAAAATAGTAATTGAGATTTGTCAAAGGTCAGCCTTCTTCCATAATCGATGTTATGGAAGTTAAAAGATGGATTTATTTATGCATTTGTTTGCTAAATCTTTACTATTATATTAACCGTGTCCATCTGTCTATTTGTCCGAGGCTAGAGTTAGGATAAAATATCACTTTGTATGGGACTTGAACTCATGGTGTTCAGCTTGTTAGACCGGTACTCTAGCACCTGTGGTAATCGACCGCCTTCTGGCATTTCAGAATAATTGTTCAAGTAGTTATCCTCTCCGAGTTATGACTGAAGAAGTGAACAGAAGCATAGTGTATGAAGGTTGAAAAAGACCGTTTGTTGATCATTTTCCTCGCACACCTGACGATCTTTTCTGGCTCACCAGACTGCTAGGATACTAGTAGTTATAATCTTACAAGCGTTGCGTTTGTGTATATTCATGTCTATGCGTTTGATCAGCATTACAATCATGTGGAGACAATTTGGCAGCATTGCAGAGGCAGCAATTAAGAGGTGAACCACAGTGGCTGTATGGTTATTACAATATGTTGATTTGTATGGACTTTTGTTTAGCATCTCAGCTCATACTGCCTACAGTACGACTTTACTTCCTGGCAGTCAAACTGCTAGTTAGATCGTTAAAGAAGGTCTGACAGTGGCAACTGGCAGTCTATGAATTGAACAAAACTCAATTTAAAACTGACAACTTAATTCTGATCAGGAGTTATTTCCTCGTGCATGTAAAATTTATGACTATTCATCATATAGATGTGTGAGCAGTAGCACAGGCTAAGGTTATACACTCAGCTATTATAGTTGTTTTGTAGCTACTTCTGCTCGACTAACTAGATGAACCTAACATTTAGGGTTATGATTATTACTTCTTCATTTTCTTTAGCCTGAGGACTTTGTGAAATTTTATTTAATACTTGCAGTAATCCTGGCGATACCTGGTATTCTTTTCAATTTTGATCAGATAGTCCGCAGGTGGGCGTTGAACAGGCTGTGTTTTATTCAAATATTTATAGCAATCTGGCGGAAGGCTCGAAGCATGTGCGTGTAAAGTTTGGACAAAGGTTTTGATGAAATCAGCCTAAAAATGTGGAAATGCAGTGTTTATGCGGACTAACAGACAGACACACAATGAAGAAGTGTGTCATTGTTATTAATTGTTTATACTAGTTGTAAATATTTAATTGTTTTAATTTTAGTTTAATTTTAATTTATTATTTAGTTGTTTTATTAATAGAGATAACCTAATATTCATCATGAAAACAAATTCTATGAAAGTATTTCCTGGTGTATTGTTATTGCATCTAATTGTTCAAGTTTATCGCTGCCATTGCATATCAATATGAGCTATATTATGTCATCTATTATATTTTATCATCTATTATACTATATCATTTATTATATTATATCATCTATTATATTATATATCATCTATTATATTATATCATATGTTATATTATATCATCTATTATATTATATCATCTATTATATTATATATCATCGATTATATTATATCATCTATTATATTATATCATCTATTATATTATGTCACGAATAGTCAGCATATTTTAATAATATTTAAAATTTTATTATATATTATCAAATTTATTTAAAAATTACAAAACTGCAGCACATGCAGAAATGAAATCTCCCATTTCATCTGCTCTATAAATATGTAAACAAATGATTATTGATTAATTATTGATTATTGGAAGTTTGATCTGTTAAGGATGAACTTACACGAAGTTTTAGTAGATTTTATTCGGAAGTATCGGTATTTTTCTATCATTTGTGATTGTTTTTGATCTTTGAGGTGGTCGGACTGCCAGGATGTCTCTAGATTTAAATCGATTAAACTTGGTCTCCATTAAAACGCTTAGAAGAAAAATATGTGCAAAATTACGTCACTGGTTGATATCGTTGCGATAGATATCAGTTATTGTGTTCAAGTTGAAGCGTTGTGTGTTGTCGTTTTTCTGTCTCTTAGCAATTGTAGACGTTATACATGCACTTTGACTCGATTTGAGAAGTTTTATGGCGATCAAGTGTAATAGATTTTAATCTTGAAACATTTTGGCAGTCAGATCACCTCAAACAACAAATACAATCGCAAATGATAGAAAAATACTGATAATCTTTGATAAAATATTCTAAAATGTTTTGTAAGCTCATCTTTCAAATATTGAGTAGTCAAAAAGTGTGCTCAGCTGCCTCTGAGCTGACCATCGCATAAAGTGCAGTGCAAGGAAAACAATTTTGAAATTTAATGTACTAGCAGTAAGCCTGCTGATGCCTGGTATTTCTTGTATGTTCAATTAGACAGATTGAACATACACGAAATACCAATTCCTTTATGTTCATCAAGCAGGCGGGTGTTAAAAAGGCTGGTTTTTAGACCAATCCTTCATTTTTTCAAGATGTCATTCTATCGTTGTCCGCCATCTTTTCGGAGAACTTTTATCGTAAAAAACACGAAGTTTCTGCAATTAATTATTGCGAACGATGCTTTTGTTTGCAAATTTTTTATTTTAGTATCAAAACAACACCGAAAAATACTATTAATCAAGAGAATGACGATCGTTTTCTACAAAAATGGCGGCTTTTTCGTGAACGAGCGCATGTGCAAACAGGGTGATGTCGTCAAAAAAACTGATGGATATTATAGCAATCTGGCGGAAGGCACAGAGCATAAGCGTGTGAAGTTTGAGTGAAATCAAGCAAAATATGTGGAAACGCATAGTCTGCGCATATTATTTATATAGACTAAAATAGAAGTTGTTACTGTGTCGCGTTTGTGAAGTTCTCATGTACTACCTGTAAGAGCAGTTTTGTTACATTGCTAGCTTTAAGCGATTGCAAAATCGCTACCGTCTTTCTTACAAACTGCAGTCAAACCTTGACTTACCACCAACTCTACAGACAAATTTTCCGACATGCTTCGTAAAGTTGGAGCAAATTATTTTGTTTGCGCGTAAGAAGTAGTTTCTAGCGCTTTATGTCTAAAACTTCTCAAAACATGGCACTTTGGTGAGTAAAAGTATAAAGTGGTTGAAATAGAAACATGAAAATGTCAAAATGATAAAAAATACAGTATATAAATCAAGTTGCTTCAAATTATAAATATCATAATTTTGATTCCGGTATGCCATAACTTCTTCTTGGTGACCTTCATACTTCCATTCCGTCTTCATAATAAAATAGCAATAAAAACCTATGTTGACTGATTGTTATTTTAATTTTTAACAAATAATATAAGTTTATACATTTTTTTGCGTGTATTTGTTTTAATGTTGCAATTCTTATATTTATCATTGTGTTTTGGGTTCTGGAATGAATTAAACAAAGTACAATAAATTCTTAGAAAAATAGTCGCACCCGTACAGTCTAGAGATCGTCAGGTGTGCCGCGGGAAGTTGTCAATAAATGGTTTTTTATCGAACTTCAATATTATTTTTGTTCAATTTTTCCATCACAAATCAGAGAACAATTATCTATTTACCTACTCAATTATTCTGAGAGACAGTCGATTAGCACTGTGTGGGAGGGTCGGACTACTAAGCTTGATATCACGAGTTCAAGACCTGTTAAAAGTAATCTATTATTCTAACCTTTAACCGTGGCTTTGGAAAGACAGACAGAAATGCTTTTATTATTGTAAAGGTTTGCTCCGACGTATGACGATTATGGAGCAATTATCAGAATAAATTAACTTGAGTTAATGTTTGAGCCTACTAGAGAAGTCAGTTGTTCCAATCAGGTGTTTCACTAGCGTACAATATAGCTTCAGAGTTTTCGTCAGTGACGTGTTTCACATAGTAAATAACCTATCAAATTTACGGTCGAATCTAGCCTTCGCTCCACCATATAGAATCGGTAACAGTTCTATTGTAATCAGTCAAGCTAGGTATGGCAAGAAAAATAAAAACTCGGAAACTGATGGTGATCACATGTTATTTAATGTGCGTTGTGGAATCATCTTAGCGTTGTAAAAGCAAATGTATCACCTTCTCAGGAATAGGCTTTGTTTCTTCAAGGTTTTGGGGCGGATGGCTCTATAGTCCTTGTAATCAGTTATACAAGTGGAGGATCACAGCTTGTGTAACATTGTGATGAGCAATTTGATCCTCCCTTCTATGGACTAGTGTGAGTTTTATAAAATTAGGCAGCTGGTCAATGACTGACATTCAACCCATATAAACTTCAACTTGTAGGCCTACAGCTGTTTGTGTTGTGTCTCATCTTTGTAATTAGACTACAGTATAAACGTGGTAAAACTATCTCGAGGGAGGAGACCGTTAAAGTTTCTGTCCCAATCTGTTCAATGTATAGCAGACGCCTCTATAACATATATACCTCCTATAACGTGAATTCCAAACAACGTAAAGAATTTATGTGAAGTTTTTGCTTCCTACTACATAAAAAATTTCATGTAACGTAAAGTGTCATGTCAGCAGGTTCTCAAATTTTATTTGAATAGTAACTTATCTTGCAGCACTTGCGAGAAAAAAAGTAAGTGCGTATAGTGTTATATCTATTATATATACAACTTTCATGATATTCTAATTCGTCTTGAAAGATTATCAGAAGTGTCGACAAAACAGAGAATAGGGTAACTGAGCAATCGTTCATAAATACTCGAAGGCGATCAATTGGTGCAGGTGTTACAGTGGCGGCCTACCGATCTGAATGTTACGAGTTGGAGTATCATCGAGAGTTATTTTCTATCCTAACCTTGACCCCTGAATACAGATAGATCACGAACAGGTGGTACCGCTTTTTTATAGTAAAAATATTTTGTTGTTTTCTTTATTGTAGACGCATAAAATATTTGCTATTAGTTTTACTTTGCAGAAAAGACTTTGCTGTTTAGAGAAAATAAGCAAATCGTTGTAAATAAACGTCGAAAATGTGTGCTCCATCAACATATTGTGAAGTTGTCGCAATAATTGTCTATAAACCACTGAGATTGATCAGAAAAAGGAGAAGAGTTGTCGATGCAAACCAATAATTCTGCATTTACAGTAGAGCCCACAAATAAAAAAAGTTACGTCAAGTTTTTCCTTTTTTCATGCACGAAGAGGTGAATTTGGAAAGATCTTAAAACGGATTAGGCAATTTACATACATGTAGTTTACTGTTCTTATAACATAAAATCCCTGTAATGTAAATGTTCCTGGAACAGGTTATTTACATTGTAGGAGCGCTTACTGTAAAAAGAACTCAAGGCGTTCTTTTCTCAGTTTTTATGTCATTTGAAGACAGCGAATGACAGGCTCGTGTCAAATGCTTGTTCACTTTGCAACTGCTAACAGTGCGCGTTTGGTCTGGCATTTGTATTCCATATTTAAGAGTTGTCTATACCTTGTAAGGTTGTTCAAATGTTACAATACAGTAAAACCTCACAGCGCAAGCACTTCGCTTTATGAGCAGCCATTTTTAAGAACTTGTGTCCGATGCAACAAGTGAAAAGCTGCACTACGAGCGATGGTGAGTTGCAGGGGTTGCCAGGGCTAAAAGAGACTAACTGTTGCTATCGATTTGTAAGAAAAAGATGGTTAAGTCATGGAGGGATGTTTTTACTATATCAATTAATGTTTGTGAGGTTGGCAAATACTTTGTTATTAGATTATCCGGCAAGTAGAAAGCTTTTTCTTCGTAATATTTTACCTATGGGATATATCTCAAACTAGCTTCTAGTGAGTACAGTATATACATTTATATTACTTTAGAGCCAATAAAGTAATATAAATATATATGTACTGTACTCATTGGAAACTAATCTGAGATATATCGCATAGGTAAAAATTGTCATATGTAGTATGAGAAGACAACAACCAATATTTAAGCATGCGGAGTTAAAGTTGACTTGCAACGAAATTCACATTACAGTTATTTGGTATCGAAAGGTTCACCATGTCTTACTCTGTTGTGTTGTAGGCAAAAAATATGGGGAAATGTGATTACAAGCTCTTATAAACTCAAAAACGAGCAGTTAATTGCAGCCATCACGAAAACACCGTAGGCTGGAATCCCTCTCATAACGGCTCAAATGTTATGTAGTTGAACACGATGTGCTTTTGTTTACACTTTCATGCAACCTCATTCGTCGAAATATTTTTACAAATAAACTTCACACATTCAGTAAAACCATGCCTATTTTCCATCTAACCAAGCCTAAAACCATCTTTTTTATTATTAATGTAATGCTGTCACTTTGAGCACTGATATCTCAAAACCTAGCCTAAAAATTAGTTTAATTTTTTAACCTTAGCTTGAGGGAGTGCATATCATCCTCTGATAAACATGAGAAGCCTGTTGGTCACCTGTGATAGTCGCAAAACTGCAGAAGTTGTTCACACCATTTGGCGGAAATTATGGGTCACATGATCAGATTATGACTAGATCATCAGACCGAGTTGGGATGAAACTGTAAAATAGCGAGCATCTATATTTGATACGGGCTTTCCAGTAGAACCCAAAATGTCTGTCATAAACTAGTGCTGCGAGACGTTTTATATTGAGCCTTTTATTGGCCTTTAATTTCACGTGATAACATCCACAACAATAACCACGTCGAGTTGAGTACATCATCAAAATAAAGGGATTCCAACCTACGGCGGTTTTTTAGCTGTTTGTTTTTTAGCTTTTAAGAGCTTATAATCACATTTCCACATGTTTTGAACCTACAACACAACAGAGTAAGACATGGTGAACCTTTTGATACCAAATAACTGTAATGTGAATTTTGTTGCAAGTCAACCTTTAATGAATAAAATTAGGCATGCACATAACTAATACAACAGAGTAACGCAGCAAGAAGTGCACAACTTTGTCGAAAAGAACCACCCATGAATATTAAGTGAGCTCCGTGCAACTGCTGTGTTCATCAGCATTGCTTTTAACTATTTCCATGACGTTTTGCGGTAAAAAACACAACAGGTAAAAAACACAACTCGATACACTCTATAAGAAACTCAAAATGGAAGAAGTAAACCATGATGAAAATATTTAACCTCGTAAATTGTTTTACTTGGTTGATGCTTTGATAGACTGAGATTTTAATGATAGAGGATAACCTATCCCCAGTTGCACAGTCTTCCATACGTTTAGGTGTCATAGACTAATAAAACATTGTTATTTCCTACCTGCCCTTTTATTATTCATATTACAAATGCAGCATATTATATTTTCTCTAATTGCACTGTAGTCGTTTAAAAAGTAAACTTAAAAAACAGGCATTTTAGTGGTGGAACAGATTAATTATTCTCATATTAATTTCAAGGCTAAATTTTGCTTCATAACCTGTTTTAAGAGCAACTTTAACCTGTACTGCAAGGTTCTACTGTGCTCAGGTATTTTGGGCTGTCAACGGGGCTACTGTTCCCGCATCCACTTGAAGCTTCTTCTGGTGCCATTGAGTGTTTTTGGCAGCTGAATTTGCAAAGTTTTCAGTATAATCTGCCACTCTATCTCACATTTCGTTATTTGACTACGAAGATAAATTACATTTTGTAAAAATTCAAAGTATTGCTTGTGGTTGACTGACAAGAGAGACAAATCTACCAGAAAATAGTTAAAAGCCGGTGCACTCTATCGCTCAAATCAATGTTTAGCTGTGTCATGAACTGCAACGATTAGCTGTTTGTACGTCATCACCAACGATAAGGTGTACACACTATGAGTAGGTGGTCACTAACCAACAACCAATTAGAAATTATGAAAGTGCATTGGTGATATCACAGGTTTTTTGTTATCTTTTAATTAACTGATTATGCAATTAATCATGCCCGTAGTTCTTTGCCATGCTGGGGAATATGAATTGACACCAATCTTCAAAACTGTTGAAATTGGATCCGATGCGGTTTAACAAACAGCCAATCAAGATGCTAACAGTTGCGATCATCTGTGTCAACATATAAAAAAGTCCATCGCATCGTTGCTAGCAACGATTACGTTGGCTGCTCATCGCGAAATGACATCATAGCAGCCCATCGTTGTGGACAATCAAATAGATAATCGTCGATTTGAGCGATAGTGTTGCACCGGCCTTAAAGGGAAAGTAAACACAATTTACTGATGAAGGCCAACGTTTACCCTATTTGTTTTGTGTAATTTACTGCGTTTAGCAAACTATAAGTTATTTCTTACAACAGATAAATACTCAGAAATGTTGCACGGGCCTTAATGATATAAATAATGCTTCAATCGTCTAATTGGTTGAAGAAAAATGTTTCTGAAATTATGGTTTTTATAATTGTCGTTGACACTGAAGTCTGGGCCTGAGGTAATCATAAAAATTGTTTTCCAACCAGATCCCACGCCTGACTAAACTTTAAGTTTCGTTTTCCTATTCGAAATCCGCTTTGTTTTTTTTGTACATCCGGTTGATGTAGGGTTATGTAATTTGGCCACCTTGTAGCCTGTGTTTTGACTATAATTGCAAGGTTTCACTTCGAGTGAGTTACTAGTTATTGAGATATCACTGGAATACCGAGCGAGGGCACTTCTAATCTTTTGAGTAGTAAAAAATGACTGCTGATAGAACATGAGTTTCCAATGAAACACTGACTAAAATTCTTGTTAGTAAAAGATGAAAAATTAAACAAAGTTTTTAGCTTCTCAGCAAGAAGAGCTTTACATGAAAACTAATTGCTTTTCTATTCATAACAAAAATACACTCTGTCAGACTCGGTATACTGCATTCATTATGTTTCTTCCTCGTTTCTTTAAAAAGTGTGAAAAAATATTTACACTATTTGATTGTCTGTTATATTCATCGAGTTCTGCAAGCTTGGAGATTCAAAATGGTATTCAGTTCAAGAGGGCTTGTGCTATACTAAGTACTTTCACAATTGATGGAAAGTTGTTAATATAATCTAGGATCAGGGTACCCGCTTGTTCATACTAGATTAGGTTTCAAAGTATTGAAAAACCAATGAGTAACTTGAATCTCTGTCAAAGGATTGCCAAACGTTAACTGCTGCGTGACAAGTTTTGTCCATACATTATAATGAATGGGTGTTTTCTGAGCAATTGACTCATTGAGTTTGGTTATTATTACCTAGAGATGTCCAAATCTGCAGGGATTTCAGACATTAATTGGGCATGAGCCAGATATTGGGGTTGCTGGACCTATATACATGTACTTGGCATCCTTGGACATAATGCAATTACACCGTCCATCTACGGAGCTCCCGTATGAATAAAAAGCAGCATTTTGATTGGCTAACGGATGCTCCTAATTTGCATAGAGGCGCACGTACATTTAGTAGCTATGAAGAGCTGGTGAACAAACAGTGACAGCTGATGGACAGACAGCGCTGGTAGCGAATGATTCTCATCTTCGATATTATTTCTAGGGCAGTCTGTTAAGAGTTCTCCTGAGAAGACAAAGAAAGGCAAACGTAAGCTTGTCTCTGGCCAGGATTCGCAGTCACCTCGCGAGATGGACAAGATTAAACGGGTTTTCAGCCTTAGAAGCAGACAAAGTAAGGAAGAGGAAGACGAGGGGAAGGTGAAGGTAAGAAGGTGTGGCGAGGCAGTGTTAGGCTGATGAATCATGTTAAAATCTGCATATTAAATAGGCTCATTGTTAGGTCTAATCAAGGTTGAGGCCTGTAAGGTCTTTGTGTTTGCGCTGACTGAAAATAAAATGGATTACTCACTTCAATTTCGTGATGGACCTATTGTATTGTTGTCACTGAATTTTTAGTGCAAAGCCATTGATTATTTACATGGCAGTTAAATTATACCTATCGATGGGAACTCCTCACCAAAATTTGTCATTACATAAGCACTGCTTCGTAAAGGTAAATGATTATTAGCACAAAACATCTGTGAATTGTTTTTATTATGATAGATCCGGCCTTATTTTAAACATAAATGCAATATTCTTCCCTATGATAGATAGAGACGGGTCAATATGTCTGTCCGAACCAACGATTGGAATTTTGAAAAAAATTTCATTGTGCGGGATTCGAACTTGTAATAATAAGTACCCTTTCTTGGTGTGGCTAACATCCAACATGTGGCCTAGTTCACATCTCACACGGGTGATTTGTGATCAGTGCAAGTTGTATTTGGTATTATTGCAGGCTTTGGATCGGATTTAAAATCAGGCTGGCATAATGGTCCGCTATGATAAAATCTATGCTCAGTACTGTTGTTCATAAGGGTGTGAGCTGTATCTTTCACTTTTGTCGCCATGTTTGTTTAGTATATAATGTGTTGATGCAACTAGTGTTATTTTAAACCCCTGAGTAGAGAGTATGACATTAGTAGATGATTCCAATTCATTATTTATAAATTAATACTCTTACCATTCTCTTTTAACAAGTTTTAGGAGAACTCAGAAAAAGCTTTTGTATCCGCTCAGATTTTTAAGGTTCTATTATAGCATAGAGAATGAGTGGTATTTCACCTGTAAGTCCTTTACGGCTGAAGCTGCGGGCCTTAGAATATTTGTACACCTACACACTAACATTCTATTTATATTATCACGAGGAAGTCTTCTGTGTAAGATGTAGCAACCATTTATTTTCAGTGTTGATCGTGATGGATGTAGATAAGTAAAATAATTGCTATTTCATAGGTACATAGATAGATTTCATAGATTTCATAGATACTCTGTTCAGAGGGTATCTATGAAATACCCTCTGTTCAGAGGGTATTTTATATTGTTCTTAAAAATTTGGTATTGAGTTAATTTTGTTTCGAGTGCCATATACCGTTCATGTCAATCTATGAGTATCTGAGAATCTCTTAGCATGATAACAGGGGATGTTGTTATAGCGGCAGCATGTTTATTAAACCTCCGCTGACACCTCTGCCCTTTATAGCGAGGAAACCATTCAAAAACCAAAATGTAATCATTAGAGCACATTGCTCTTTGTTGCTGAATATACAACGGATTTAGTGTTTCTGGGGTAGGAAGGCTTTACAAATCGCGTCTCTGCAATGGTTCACCTTCATTTATCAACTCTCTACTAATCAGGTCGTAGAGGAAACATTGACTCGGCTAATCTGTAGTAGGTAGCTGGTACGAGCATCGAAGAGAACCATTTTCCCAGTTAAAGGTGTTTTTAGACGTCTGTGGGCCACTGAACCTCCCATAAAGGCTGTTCTCAGGGCATCTTCATGGTCCTTTCCTTTATGCAATAGCTAAGAATATTGTCATACTAGCTAGCTGTAGTGTTGATTGAGTTCCCTCTCTCACAATGTAATCATACATTTGATTACCTGCTCTCTTATATTATTATTATTATTATTATGCGTGACAAGGTTATGTGTATCAGATTTACAGCGAGGCTGCTGTAAGTACAGTAGTTGTAAGATTGGCTGTTTGCCAGTATATATCCTTTTATAGATATAATCTCAGTGTTTTGCTATTGGTGGTTATCCCTGTGTCCAGCACAGCGATTGAAATCTAGCAATGAAAAATCCGCATCACACCAGATTCGATCTTGGAACCCCCAGATCTACAGACGCTGAGCTTGACCATTAGACTGCAGTACCCAAATGATAAATTATGGTTATGACATTCAATACATTCAGGGGTAATTATTTATTATTCGTGCATTTGACTAGTTTATATATACCCTAAATTTCAGCGTATTAGTCAAGTTCTAAAGTTTGGTTTAAAAATCCTGGTTTTGACATGCACCCGTCGTATAAGTTGACCCCCTTATCTGCCTCAAATCAATTGATCGCTATTAGTTTAGTCGGCATCAGAGGTGAGCTAAGGAAATGGCTTTTTTAAAAATGCCATGAGCAAAAGCGCCCATTTTCTGTACCTTCGCCCGTACAACAATTAACAAAAAAAGGGTGAAGGTAGTTCTAGTGAAGACCACAGGGCGCAAAAAAACAACATTTCACAATCATATAGGCCCGTCTCGCTAATAGAACGAAGCGGCCACTTCTGATAATACATGTGTATCTATTAAAAAAGCAATATCGCAAAACAGATTTCTGCCAGGTTCAGATTCATGTGCAAGAAAAAGGAGGAATAGATGATAGAAGATGTGCCAAATAGATTACCAAAGTGTGGGCGTGTAGGCAGATATTACGAAAAAAGCAATAAATAAAAAAAAACAATATTCCAGAAAGGAATACTAGTGATGACAATATGAATGGTGAAAAATAGGACTTTTGTGTTTAATCTCACGTTGAGTAAACTTACTAGTATCTTCCTATTTTATAAATAAGTGCCTATATTTATTTATACCTATATAATTACATGATATCTCATATCATGTAATTTTGAGTTGTGATGGTTTTTTATAGTTTGAATTTCACTAGATTTGTGTCAAATGAGAAATGTGACTGCCGTGTAAGTCAAGGATGGATTTTTAAGCTTGAAATTCGGTATCAAATTTTTGACTTACACTCCAAAATTTACGGTGTATTTATGTGTATGTGTGCATGCATATAGGGTTATATATATGTGTATAGAGGTATATATTTGTGTTGAAGAGTCTTGTCTTGAAAAAGCCAAATACTTGAACACAAATTGATAAAAAGGTGTAATCTGTTCCTTGGCCTCATGATTTGTCAAAACACCTACCATGAGAAAAAGAGATGGTGTCTGAACAGTTCACAACTGGTGAAAAATTGATTTTGAAGTAATTCAGTTTGTTTTTTTTTAATTTCGAAGCATTTTGAGATTCAGATCACTTGAAAAAAAAACAAATGAAATCTCAAATGATAGAAAAATATCTATCCATCGTTTTTTTACATCATCAAGCCATTTGCACATGTGCTCGTTCATGAAAAAGCCGCCATATTTGTAGAAAACGATCGTTTTTCTTTTATTTAATAGTACTTTTTGGTGTTGTTTTGATACTATAATAAAAAATTGTAAACAAAAGCATCGTTTTCAAAAGTTCATTGCAAAAGCTTCGTGTTTTTAACGATAAAATTGTCTATAAAGATGGCCGACAACGATAAAATGACGATATTTATGAACATTTATCAGCAATGTGTATATTTCTGAAAGAATCATTGGAAATGTTATGTGAGTAACCTTTTAACAGTTTTTCAACAGGTTATTCTTCAAGTGAGAATAAAGATGCCTGCAACTGTTTAAATGTAAGTTTATTGTGCTCCTAGATTGGTAGGAAATAAGTTTTCTTACCAAAATGTAAGATGTAGGAAAAATGAAATGTGAATCTTTGTTTCAATTTCCCTAGAAAGTTAGCAGCGGAGCTTTTCAAAGTATTCACATGGAAATGACGAGAACGTTTGTCAGGTCAAAGGTCGTAGGTTTCAGTTCAAAGTACAGATTGAAGAAGCAGCTACCTTACTTGTTGACAGTAGCAAGAACTCCTGTCATCTCATGTTACATATCACAATGACTATGTTATGATGGCTGACATTCAACTTTCAACAAGATCATGTTTAAATATTGCATTCGTATCACACTACCCATAATTCCTAGCACTAAGTAGCGCAAGATTTGCTTTGTCACTTGAATTTAGGTTGCAGCTCATTATTCAAGCAAACGTTCAAATAATCCTGTAGTGAACTGCATCATTAGTGACAGAGCCAGTGTTGGCTTAGTATTATTAAAGTATCATATCATTAGTCACTATGTTTCCATGGCTCGCATGATACGCTTTTGTATTATTAAGGTATCATATCATTAGTCACTATGTTTCCATGACTCGCATGATACGCATTTGTATCATTAAGGTCATTGCTGTCTCATGCATCAATTTGACATTTTGAAGGTGCTGTCATGCCCTAAAATATAAATTCCAACAGGTTTTCATATAGTTTAAAAATTTATGTGTTGCAAATTTTCATAAATTCTTATGATATTAGTTCTGAGCACATTTTATAGGGTTATAACACATGTTATAAGGGTTATAACACATGTTATAGGGTTATAACACATGTTATAAGGGTTATAACACATGTCATAAGGTTATAACACATGTTATAAGGGTTATAACACATGTTATAGGGTTATAACACATGTTATAGAGTTGTAACACATGTTATAGGGTTATAACACATGTTATAGAGTTACAACACATGTTATAGAGTTATAACATATGTTATAGAGCTGTTAACAAATTGTGGTTGTTACGACAAATGCTTCCCTTTTACGTTTCTCAACTCTGTAGAAGTTCCTTTTACATTAATTTGTTAAGATAAAAGTAACTGTTAAAAGGTTTTTTGATAAATAAACGGTTTGTTGATAAATAAAAGGTTTATTGATAAATAAAAGGTTTGTTGATAAATAAATTCCGCAGTATAAACAGATATTGGTCTGGGCTTTTTTATTTTTCTAGGCTACCCTCTCTGTTCGTTGAAGAGTCCTTCGTAATAACTCCTTTATGGTTCTGTGTTTCTATGCTACAATGGAGTATAAAATCGAACATATATTTATCGCTTACCGGTGATTCGTTGTCGTCGTACATGCATTTTAGCTACGGGTGTATCGTTGTTACACAAATCGTATGTTTTATCTGTTAAATTGACAGCTAGTCGAATATGCAATAGTAAATAAATAGAGTTTAATGCTAGAAAGTCGTTTGCTAAGTTTTTCGTAAAAAGTGTTATTGGTTTAGTTGACGGAGTTATCTTCCCTAAACATCTAAAGCCGCTGTATATTAAAGCCTTAGCTTATTATTGAACAGCTATAGATGCAGTCATATCTATTGAAGATTCTGCTGCGACATGTTCGAGTGAAACACTCTGCCACCCCCAAGTTGTTAACCCGTCTTTATGTGAAATCACCAAATTTCAGGTCATTTGAAGCATCAGTTTACCTGTAACTGGTTAAACTTTACATCCATAATTGACCATGACTCAATAAACAGCCTCAATAAACGTGGTCTTGACCGGTTAAAGATGACCTTGCACAACATTTTAGTATGATTTATTGAAAAGTATCAGTATTTTTCTATCATTTGCGGTTATTTTTGGTGTTCAAGGTGATTTGATTGCCAGAGTGTTTTAAGATTAAAATCGACTAAACTTGATCACAGTTAAAGCACACAGATCAAGTGAAAGTGCGATTATGACATCTATAGTTGCAAAGAGACCGACAGAATGAGATGCACAACGCTTCAACTTGAACGCAATAGCTGATGTGAACTATAGCAACAATCCATCATTTTTTTTGCGTCATCATGTCATTTGCACACGCGCTCGTTCACGAAAAAGCCGCCATATTTGTAGAAAACGATCGTTTTTCTTTTATTTATTAGTACTTTTTTGGTGTTATTTTGATAGTATAATAAAAAGATTGCAAACAAAAGCATTGTTTTCAAAAATTCATTGCAAAAGCTTCGTGTTTTTAACGATAAAATTGTCTACAAAGATCGCCGGCTTCGATAAAATGACGTCATGAAAAAACGAAGGATAGTAACTAGTGACGTCATTTCTCATGTATTTTTTTCTGAGCGTTTTAACCGCGATGAACTTTTGTTGATTTAAATTTGAAATATCCAACAATTTTATTTCAAATTTATTTCAAATTTTATTTCAATATCCAACAATAATATTTCAACAATTTTTATTGTTGAAATATCTTAACAGTCAGAACACCTCAAAACATCAAAAACAATCGCAAATAATTAAAACAATACCAATACTTTATGATAAGATCTACTATAATTTTGTTCATCTGTAGAGGTCCTGTTGAGCCTAGCCTGTCTTGACAAACTGTTGTTTTTGCGGAGTTGTCCCCTGTTGAGCATGGCGAGCAAAACAACAGCCTGTCACAAAACGCACTGCACCCAATGCATCAGCTGCACTTATAGGGAGTTGTTCTCTTCCGTCTATGCAGCTTGGCTGTGATGTTATGTCGGTCGCTCCATTAGTAATCATAACGGATTTCGCGCAAAAATTTATGTAGAAAAAAACAAAGATATAACCGTTTAACCCGAGACCAGTCTCTGCGGTAAACTTTAGTAGAACTTAAGTTGTAAAGTACTATTGGCCAGCTTGACAATTTGCATAACGTCATTACGTGTCATCACATGTATCGTCAAGCTAGCTTTACAGCTCTTATTATAGTAAAGATTGAGACAATCTCAAGTTACTAGCTTATGCTACACAAATTCGTTGGGTAATTATTTGCAATGCAGGAAATTCAGTTAGTCAATCCTAATTCACTTAAACAACCAATTGTATACAAGATGACATTATTTCCTCTTGCTAACACCTGTTCTATTTATAAATATATAAGTGTTTCGAAATTATTACTGAAGGAGAGGAGTTGTCAGGAAATATCTTATGCCACACCTTTACTTGAATCATCTAGGGGGGGGGTTCTCAACCCGGGTTTAATCATACTCTAGGATTTTGTGAGTTAGTCACAGGGGTTAGGTAGAAGTCTCTCAAAGGCAACAGCAGAAGTTACACTGATTTGTTAGGTCACGAGACTATGAAAAGTTAGGTAATTTGTTTTGAGTTTGAGCATTGTCTTGGTTTTCATTGTTTGAACGCAAGCTGTTTCCATGACGCTGTTAACCATTTTGTCATCAACTTCAAGATGGAAACAACAAAAATCCGCAAATCAAATAAGTTTTGTTGCTTGCAAGCTTTTACCAAATGTTTTATGGTTGCGTAAGATGGAAATGGTTCGTAACGCTATTCTAGATTTTCCATTTTAAACATTTTCATGCTCCAGTTGTTTATATTTTGATATGAGCATTTCTGATTGCGTCGCTATGACCTCTGCCATAGAATTCCTTAATGTTTGCAACAAAGTAGTCGCGTTAATCCGCAACACGCAAATGTCCATTGAAACACTTATTGCGCAATAACTCAATGAGTGCACAACTCCAAATTCGAATCATCCGCACAATGCAAACCAAGTGACAGTGATGTTAATGTTTATTTTGCATAGCAGTAAAATATGTACCTGTTTTGAATGTAAAATATATTATCTTTCATTTTTCCATAAAGAAGCACTTCGTGAAGGCGCGTATGAAACTTGTGTGTGACAAGGTTAGGAACCGCTGCTCTAGAGCAATTGCTATCCCAGTTTCAGCCAATGAGGTTCCACAAAAACCGCAGGTGCTTCCCAAGCAGCCGCTACAGAACATAAACTAACCGACTAAATATAAACTAACATAAACTAGCCGACTGTTTCACATAAACTAAAAATAAAATATAGAGTTCATGTCTAAAACCTTTTGGTAACTGAAAATATACATGTATCAGAAAGTTTGATAGTCTGTCTGATTATGAATGAAGAATTTTATTGAACCTCGCAATTTCTATATCCTTTCATAGCTTTTTGCTTGATATTCAGAATTATTGTTGTTTACGATAGCAGCATGGCATGATGTCTGTAGAAACACCTGCTAAAGATGCTGATTATCATAGTCAGGTGAATATTCATGTGGGTAACACATTCAAATATTGCTAGCACATAGTCATTGCTTGCTAATAAAGATAGTTTTTGCCAATGGTTGTTGTATAATAAATCCTAATCACCTAGTTCATTATGTAACGCCTAGTTGAAGGGGAGAACACTGTTAGGGCACTCTGCTAAGAATAGGTAATACACTGAGCATGTTGGGTTACCATCACTATGTTTCCATGATGCGCAGTGCTTCGGAGTTGTGCCCTCTCCGAATCATGGAAACGGCGTCTTCGCACTGAAATCACTGCGCACTGATCAGTGCAAAGCCAGTGCAAATTCGCAGCAAAAAAACAGCAACTGCGCAGTGGCTGCGCATAGCTCTCATGCTGTAGAGACGGATTCTTCGAGGGCCATAAATTCGTACAAATGTTATCCCGCTAATCTTGTTTTTTTCTATTCTTCCGATCTTCTTTCACCTATATTTAATTATGGTCTGCACCCACGAGGATGATGAGGTGATTACTTTCCTAGACTTTATTATCGATGCCAACACTTTTCGAAAAATAGGTGGCAAGTCCTAAATTAACGTTTAAATAATATATTACTTAAAAAATATTTATTAAAAATATATTACTTTGTAAAAATTGTGTTAAGGTTTGTAAAACCTTGTGAATGTGTATTGTAAATAAAAGTATAATGACGAAAAAATCATAAAAAGATTGTCTTTGACGTTCGGTATCCATGATCGATTCCATGTCTCCATCCGGCAATTCGATTTATACAATTTCTCTTCTCTGCTAATTTGCTGAAAACCACTGCGCAGCATGGAAACGTACAATCCCCTTGGCTTCGGAGAGGGCTGCTTCGCAGTACTGCGCACCATGGAAACATAGTGCATGTAATAAGTGTTTCAATGAACATTTGTTGGATGATAACATTGGCTCTTTAGTAGAATTTTAAGGATCTCTATCACTAGTGTTACATGCTACATGCACGTTTTGTCGTATTTGTCATCTTCGTAGCATGTAAATTGTTCAAAACGTCGAATATTTAATTCTTCGAAGCGATTCAAACCTCTGTTTCAAGGGGGGGTGTATTTTTGAAAACGTCAAATCAACAACGAAATACTGCGTATGTATTTCAGAGGTCATAGCGGCGCACTCGTGGAACTGCGCAAATCGACATAGGACTGACTGACGTGTGGAAAATGTTTTAAATGGAATATCTGGTATGGCATTTCTCGCCACATTACTTTGTTGGCGCAGCATTATTAAGTGCTGTTTCCATATGACGCAAGCATGAAACGTTCGATAAAAATTTGCGAGTAACGAAATTCGCTGGACTTGCAGATGTTTTGTGGTTTCCATCTTGCAGATAGCTTGGGGATGATTTGCCGTGTCATGGAAGTTTCTAGATTGCGGGGTAGTTTTTTGGAGTAGTTCACATACTGTTGGGCCGTTGGCTGGGATCATTACATGTGTCATTGGTAGGGCCAAATGGTTTAAATATACAATAAAATAGTCGTTTAAAACACTCCTCTGAAGTCTTAACAACCAAAGCTGCTATACAGGAATATCAAGGTTTAGATGTCATGCTAGATTATACAGGGATGTCAAGGTTGAGATGTCATGCTAGATGCCACAAACCCAAGCTTTGCTTGCGTTTGTTTTGTGGCATCTAGCATGCTTTGTCGAGCGCACATTGCCTGGTTGAGGCTAGTTGTTTTTGCAGTGTCTAATTTCACTTGTGATACGCTCCAGTCATTGTTAATTGCTGTCTAAATATTTGTGTAACTTTTCTCATGGTAGCTGATAAAGCTAACAGTCTGATGCAAGGTATCGACTACCATAATTTGTGTAAGTTGGAGATTTATTGGGGGCCGTTGGGATTTGTATCAGTTAAGGAGCTTTTAAATTTCCTCTGCATACCCTAAAGGGTTTCAGATGAGAGAGGTTTCAGATGACAAATTAGCCCATGGATTGGGCACACGTACTCATAAACTTGAAGTTGTCCTCTTCATGCTACTTTTAGCGATATGTGACCAACCTTTATCAAAGAATCGGTAAGCAAATTTGATAAAACAGCGCACGCGGGAGGCATTTTTTAAGGCAAGATTCTGTTATCGTAGTCTAAAAATCTAGGACTATGGCTTTTGCTGATTCATAGTCACACTTTGTCTTGTCGATTGTAAGCAGACCCTCCCCGACTCAACTATTGTGTGCCCAAGTCAAGGCCAAAATTACCAAATTTTCACTTTGATATTGAATGGTAGGAGATTGGAATCTAAATTAATCAGTTAAAATGCTCAGAAGAGAAAGACATGCCCAGACTTTTCTAAATATGACACAGCATAGTCATGTATATTGTTGACTAGGTGAATGTTTGGCCTTTGCACGGGTAATAGAATAATTACCTAATGAATTTAAGTAACTTACCTGGAAAGGTAGATCTTTACCAAAATCTACTGAAACAATACCCGTGTTTTGGGCCAGCTTAACAATCGTGAAACGGTGCGGTCAACAGTGTTAGTTATTAGTCTCAAGCAAGCGTTCTAAGCATGAGTATCTTAACCAATGTAATAACTATTTGCCCAATGAATCCATTGTATTCCATGTAGCTTAATTGTTAAGATCTGGAGGTCCCGAGATCAAATCCAGTGCTGTGCAAATTTTTCATTGATAGATTTTAATTGCTATAACTGGACGCAGGGTTTAACAAAAAGACAAAATGACAAATACTGAGATTTATATATATATAGATAAGAGTTAAATATGCGGTCTCATCAGCATTAGTTGTTGACACATGTTGATGCAGCATTCCGAGGAAAATAATCAGACAAATTCTAACCAACTTATCTTTAAATCATTTGAAACATCTACAGCAATGTATCTGAGGCTATATTTGAAGTTTTGTTCCAACAATCATGAGCAAATGCAAAATGAAATATATATTGTTAATAGAGCCGCATAATACTGCAGTTTTAATGCCATAGTCGATGTCATGACGAGAGAGACCAACAGGAAGTGCGACTATTGCAGTCAATTTTTGAACAATCTTATGAGCATTGTAACGGCGATCAAGCTTTGTCGACTTCAATCTTGAAACATCCTGGCAGTCAGATCACTTGAAACAACGAACAAAACCTCAAATAGTAGAAAAATATTTCTAATTTCTGTTAAAAACCTTTGATTTGAATTTGATATAAGGATCCCTTAATGAGTGTGTTGAGCTTTTGAATCCCCATAGATTTATTCAAATGGTTTAGTTGAGGCGAACCGATAACTCCCCAGCGCTTATGTTCGTATGGTTTAGTAATGCTTGTTATACTGCCTTGTAACAAGCTGTCTGTGTTATGTTTATTAAGTAGCAATTGTTCTGGTATTACTACTTGCTAGACTCTCAATAAAACTGCAATCAGGCTTTCTAAATGCAGATGTGCTGCAGCTGATGCAGAGCACTATTCCAGTGGGGTGTTTGGATTTCAACCTTGCTCTCTTTCAACTTGTAGAGTAATTACAGGGATTTTAGCCGTATGATGACCAAAGACTTTTTTATTACCCGGGCAACGCGGATAGCACAGCTAGATGATCATAATACCTGATGATCTGCTTTAGCTGAGTCGCAGCTCCCTTGTTGAAGCGGTAGTGGATAACTCCAAGTTTCTGTATGTGAGTGCGAATGACGAAATCATCGCCTATCATATATCTTCATTTGCCTGTGATTTTTTTTCCGTTACGGCTCCAGAGGGCTGTGAGTAATGAATTTGGTCGCGTTTGGAGAGGTGAAAAGTTCTGCCTATTTAGCGGTGAAATCTATCATTTGCTAGCGATATGTCGTATCTTATCCAATGTTTGTCTTCGTGGTCTTCACCTGGTAACCTAGGTCAGAGAGAGCATTGGCCAGTGTTTTAAATTCGTTTAATTATTCCCTACTCAAGTCACATTCATTAAGGATTCACCGTCAAGTATCGATAAATTCATCATCGTTTCTAACCTTTTCCTCTTTTAGTGAAAGTATCGCACCGAAGGTATTGGCACAAACCCTACTGACGCTACTAACTGCCAATGATTCTAGAATCAGTAGTTTCATTTTACAAAATTCATCTTTGATTCCATGGCCTTCACCTTACAAGGGCTGTGTGAATGTGTGTAGCCATAACGATGTCTCTGTTGCACCTGACATTATGCTAGCGGTTGGTCAGTGCCTCAACTGCAATGTAAATCTTGGTAGCCAATTATTCAACAATATTCTCTCATTGGTCAGTAGGACTGGGCATAGTTTATGCGTCGATTTTCGCAATCCAGAGGCAATAAATAAACGCGTACATGTACATATAATATGGTTTCACTTTATTTCTAGCATACAGCTGGTGTTTATAAGAATATGCTCTGTGTATATGCGTGTATGTTGTCTAAAGCCTGGTTTCCATATGATATCGCAATGATCGTGCAATGCATTTCTTGGGCTGCGACGCAGTGTCTCCATAGCGTCTCCATAGCGCGCGTAGGCGCCATGCTTGCATTGGACAGGGTGGGTGCTCTCCTTACTTTTTCGTACAGGAGACTGATTTCTTCGGAAAACAGCCCTCCGTTGCGACCTTGCAATGTCATAGGAAAACCAGACTTGTTCTTTCGTACGGGAGACTGATTTCTTTGTAAAACCCCGCTCTCCGTTTGAATTGTGGAATAGGTTTATAAGGTCGAGCGGTGTATTGTGGGATACATCATCGCGCGCACCCGTCGCAAGGATCCATTCTGTTGGATCCTTGCGATCAGCGTACGCACGTTGCGCGATCGTCGTGCGTTGACGTTCCCACATCACAACTGGCCTACGCACGACGTCGTGCGCCTTGTTGCGCGCTTTGCGCTGTCATATGGAAACCTTAGAGAGGCTCCGCTCCTTGTCTATGCTGTTTCACAGTTCCGCTAATTGTAGAGAATAAGGTATCTCTAGAAGCCACCGACCAGGTTGAATGTCTCTTTGGTGCTGTCTGGTTCCATGTCTATCTGATTTTTGGACTGTCTAGTTCACTGCCCATCCGGTTTGCTGTCTGTCTGGTTTGTCATCAGTTCAGCTCGCCGTCAGTTCAGTTTGCTGTCTGTTTAGTTGGTTCGCTGTCTCTCTGGGCTGATGTCTCTCTGGGCAGCTGTCTCTCTGGTTCGCTGTTTGCAGAACTTCAGAATAATTCAGTTTCAAAAATAGTAGATGTTCTTAAAAGCGTTTAAAGAAAAACAACTTGCTAGTTTTCTTTGGTATGCTAAAGTTAAATTTGGAATTGCCTCCCTTTTTGTGCTATGGTTCTCTGAAGGGCTGCTGTTTCTATAACTAGCATTATTGACCATTCGCCTGTAGACACACTGAGAGGTTGAAAACATAATGCATCATATAGGAATCGAACTTGGGTATTCTGCTTGGTAGACATCCGCATTAACCACTGCACCACTCAACCACTTGCATCGCTCAGTAATTATAAATTATAATTATAAATTGTTCTTGGAGCAAATTAGTCCAAATTAAAATAAAGCCAGACTATTTCATATCCTCACAGATGAGTTGTGCTACAAACACAGTTTGTATATTAAGTTTCTGTTTTTAATTGATCTGTTTGTGGTTTACCTTGACCTCAGCTAGCATTGTGACTTGTAGAATCCCATGAAGGCGGTCGATAGCGTGAAGATAACAAAACAAAAGTTTTCTGCGAAGAAAAAACAGCGGAATGCAAGACATCACCATGTGGTAGAAACTCCAGCTGCTGATCCGTAGTTGATTCGTCATGGACAAGCGCAGTTATCTCCCCCTGTACCATTATAGAGCGCTCTAACATACTTCCTGTATCTATACACCATGCGGCATCCGTAACTCTTTGTACGCTCAAGAGGGACAGCTTTGATATTTTTTTCGCAAGTAATTTGTTGGGTACCATATTTACTGCTCACCTCTTCACCTCCAGCTTCTAAGTCAGCAAGGATTTGTAAATAGCTGACTCAGCTGAAATGATAATTATACATGTTTATCAGTAAATATCCCTGTATTTGGCCATTTCTATTCTTTATCTGGCGTGGTATTTTATAGGCTACAATATTATATACTTATGATATCAATTCAATTAAATATAATCTGGAGCTTAAATGATTTACAAAGCTGTTGAACTTGTGTTGGCAGCGTAATGATCCGCTACTATTGATCGGTAATTGTAGGTCATGTTGCTGTCGGATTGTTGGCTATCTGCTTACTACTATTTATACCGATAGTTTTTTCATGTAAAAACCCCTTCACTGTTTACATTAAAGATGGATTTACACAAAATTGTAGTTTATTTTATCAGAAAGTATCAGTAATTTTTATCATTTGAATGAGCGTTTTAATTGCGACCAAATTTTATCGATTTTAATCTAAAAACATCCTGGCAATCAGATCACCTCAAACATCAAACACAATCACAAATGATAAAGAGTACTAATATTTTCGAATAAAATCTACTAGAATTTTGTACAAGCTCGTCTTTAAGACAGCATAGCAACTTCGTTGGGCTCATTTTAAGGTGCTTTCAGATTCTACAAAATATCAAAAACAACAAAGTATGTGAAAAGTATTTATTTAGTCCGTGTATCCATAAATTTGGAGTTATACTCTACCTACCACTTTCAGCGTGCCGAACAGTCATTACAGGAATAATGCCAATGAAACATTTTAGCACTCACCAAACATGGTTGTTATAAGGTAAGTGCTCGTTATCATGGCCCACACGTGGTAAGCTATTTATATAGAACTTGGGCTACAGTTTTTATATATGCATCACCATGCATGTGCTGAGGGTTTTGTACAGCCAGCTGACCCTACCAGACTTGGTCGTCAAGTACTCCAATCAAGGCAAACCCTTTGATACTATTTCCTATATATATATAGAATCGGGCAGCACCCATCTTTGTGACTACATATCTTACCACTGATGTTATGTCGAGCGAGTTGTCATGCCTCCTATCCACCTTACAAAGTTCAGAACCACTGGTCTAGAGCAATTATCATCCCAGCTATAGTTTTAGCCAATAAGGTTCCTCATAAACCTCATAGTTTTATATTCAGAATTATTGTTGTTTACAATAGCAGCGTGGCATGATGTCTGTGAAAACACCTGCTAAAGATGCTGATTATCATAGTCAGGTGAATATTCATGTGGGTAACACATTCAAATATCGCTAGCACATGGTCATTGCTTGCTAATAAAGATAGTTTTTGCCAATGGTTGTTGTATAATAAGTCCTAATCACCTAGTTCATTATGTAACGTCATACTATCCGCCTAGTTGAAGGGATGAACACTGTTAGGGCACTCTGCCAAGAATATTTTTGTGTACTTAGCACTTCCTGATGTCAAACTGACCATGCAACTAACCCGCATTCCGGGTTAGCTGCGTGATTGGTTTTACACCTAACCATTTTTCACAGTGCACCTGACGGCCAGGATATGAGTTAACTTAAAATTGAGTCACTCTGATACCACGTAATATAATACGTAGTCCACGCTGTAGTAATATGCCATGTAATATACCACCTAGTCCACGCTGTAGTAATATACCACGTAGTCCACGCTGCCACATTCCTCCTAATTCCTCGAATAAGCATTACGAATGAATATAGTAAGTCCAATGTATGGCTCTTTCTTTCAATATGTGAAATGTTATGTAGATATTGCATTGACTCGAAAGTCAGCGCCCACTGCGAAGACATTTAGCTGTTTCAAAGTACTTGGTTGGAAATTGATGACTGACCAAATTATGTCTGTTGGGCTCCTTATTCTCCTTCGAACCATTAAGTAATCAAGGAAGGGAGCAAATGTAAAAATTATAATCGGAGTTGACTACTCTCGCTTGCATAGAATGCTAGTTGCATTGCAAGCAGATGGTGTCTCTGTTTGATAACATTTTGTCCCTTAATGGTGTTCATCAAATGTCGCATATTTGCTCTCCAGGTCAGATGATAGGAAGTCAGGTGATACATTCAAATAACAGTTTGACTCGTAAATTAAAAAATTACTCTATCATCAGAAAACCTGAGAAATTTAATAACACTTTCATAAGTGTTATATAACCAACTAAACAGTATAATCAACTATTTGAGTTAATGAACATAGTTTATAACTTTAGGATCGTCTGCTTCCAGTTTATAACTTCAAATGTCAAGTTTATGTTCACTTTTGTGCCTCCAGTCAACTGGCTAATATATTTTTAATTCTAAGGTTGATTTTGGTGCCTTCTGCCAAATTGATAGAAATTCCTACTACCAACGAATTGTGGAGTTATGTGCTCCTGGGCAGAACTGCTAGTAATCATACATAAACCTCAATAAAGAGATGAAACTTCTACAGTATGCTAATGAAATGTGATTAGAATTCATGAGTGTAGCTATAGCTGATCAAGTAACGAATGGCAACTATTTTTGTGTACTTAGCACTACCTGATGTCAAACTGACCATGCAACTAATCCGCATTTCGGGTTAGCTGCGTGATTAGTTTTACACCTAACTATTTCTTACGGTGCACCAGACGGCCAGTATATGAGTTAAAATACAATTGAGTCACTCTGAATTAATATAAAACAGCTCAAACTGAAAAATAAATTTGTCAAAAACATCTATTTTTTGTAGAGAATTTCATGATAAAACCTTTGGTATAGTAAGTAGTGTGTCTGTTTGTTCATTTGGAGCCAGAGATGGCTAGATGCAAGGATAAAAGATTAGTTTCAATGGTACATTAGTACTTTTACAGTACGGTTGGTTCCAACCATAACAGGGAGTTAGCTCCACACATAGAGTTATCTCCCCCTAGAGTGATAACTGTGCCTTCAACAACACGAGCGTTTCCGGTGCCAACAAGGAGCGTTTAGGCCACGCCCCTTTTTGTGCTAGTCAATCGTAGTGATTGACAGAACAATAACATCAGCCATGAGAATGATCATGAATTTCCACAGTTAAGATAGTAATTATTGCTCATATTAAAAAAATGATGATTATAGTTTATTACTCTAATATATGCTTATTATTTAAAGCAATTCAATACCTACATGCCTTGCAAAGGCACTGAATAGATAGTGTAAGTAAGTGAGTTAATGCAATCAATGATATACAGCCCCCCACATGGGGGCTGTATATCATTGGTTACTCATAGATAAGATAGATAGTCATACTGAGGTTGTATTACATTGGTGTGATGGGAAGCTAATCGACTGCCATCAACTAAAAGTATTGACACCTGAGTCCACAAACAGCCCTTGCATGTAATATTAGATTTCAATACATATCAACTAAATACAAAGACTAGCTTGAAGCAAAGATGTCCACTAGTTGGTGGACATCTTTGCTTGATGTAAGCAAGCAAAAAGTTTGAAAGCTAGAGTGGCAAATGTTGTTATATGTTAAATAAAAATAAATTATACTTAATTATACTAAATTATAATTATTTAAAAATAAAATAGACTTTTTTATTACTTTATTTATTAAATCATTTTTTTATTGTAACCATAGCTAAACAGATTATATTTAGCCATTACTTGCTAATTATTTCACATTTAAACACATTTGCAGTTTCATTTTTCTTCCTAATTTACATGTATTTCAACAAAACACTTCTTTCGTGATATTAAATTTAAAAGTTGTAGTTGTTTGAAAAAGCTTGAAAACTTTTACAGTTGTTTTCTTTTTCCTCTTAATTCATTTAAACTGCTTAAAAATATTTTCTCATGATATGAAGTTTAAAAGTTAGAATGGTAATTAAATGTTATATAAAAATAAATTTTCTTTCCAAAGACTTTTTTATAACTCGGGTAGTACAGCTCATAGTTGATGGCAGTCGATTAGCTTCCCATCACACTAATGTAATACAACCCCAGTATGACTATCTATCTTATCTATGAGTAACTGATTGCATTAACTCACTTACTTAACACTATCTATTCAATGCCTTTGCAAGTCATGTAGGTATCAGGGATTATGTGTATGTCACAATTTCCATTTCCATAATTCATTTCCATATTATTTCTATTTCCATAAAATTTTAATAATTATTTTCCATATTAATTCAATTTCCATAACATTTCCATAATTCATTTCCATATTATTTCCATTTCCATAGCATTTCCATAATTCATTTCCATATTATTTCTATTTCCATAACATTTCCATAATTCATTTCCATATTATTTCCATTTCCATAAAATTTGCATAATTCATTTCCATATTAATTCCATTTCCATAATTCATTTCCATATTATTTCCATAACATTTCCCTACTTCATTTCCATAGTATTTCCATAATTCGTTTCCATATTATTTCCATAACATTTCCCTACTTCATTTCCATATTATTTCCATTTCCATAGCATTTCCATAATTTATTTTCATATTATTTCCATTTCCATACCATTTCCATATTTCTAAAATAAAATTTCCATATCCATTTCCCTAAAATTATGGAAATATTTATGTTTATGGAAATGGAAAAGTAAACATTTCCATAATATGTTTAGCGATCCCTGGTAGGTATTGAATTGCTTTAAATAATAAGTATATATTAGAGTAATAAACTATAGTCATCATTTCTTTAATATGAACATTAATTACTATCTTAACTGGAAATGCATGATTCTTGTTTAACCCTTTTCATGGCTGATGTTATTGATCTAGTCAATCATTACGACTGACTAGCACAAAAAAGGGGCGTGGCCTAAACCCTCCTTGTTGGCACCGGAAACCCTCGTGTAGTTATCACTCTAGGGGGAGATAACTCTATGGCTCCACATGCTTAAATCAGAACTTTACAATGTGGTTACCACATATTAACTTAGGTAGTTTATATACAACTAGTAATGTGTACTGGGTCTTTCTATTTAACAAAATATCTCTTATTTAATATAATATGATATAATATTATATAAAGCGATGCATGATGAAATGTAATATTAATAAAAAACAGCTTTGGGTGATGTGGACCACCAAAGTAGGGTGATATGGACCACCAAAGTAGGGTGATATAGACCACCAAAGTAGGGTGATATGGACGGGTGGCTCATATTACCGATATCAAATTAATCTTTATTGTACAATGAAAACGATGAATATTTTAATGAAGTAGGCATTTTTGTTCTCTATTTCAAAAAATTCCAGGCTATGCATTTCGGAATATTAGGTCACAGTAAACTGAAGAGGCTCTATTTAGAGCGGTACAGTGTGTAAAAGATGGCACGCAATTTCGTTAAACTTCGTGAGATGTCATGGCATTCCCCGATCAACATTATTACGAAGATTATCTATAAATTCTGCTGTAGAAAAGCCTATTGTTGAAAAAATGGAGGCCCAACTAGTCACACATGTCCTAGAGATGGAAAAGGGGCTGTATGGCCTGATGGCTATTACAGATTTACGAAACCTGCATCACTTAATGTCTATAGAAGCACTTAATTCGCGCGTTACTGTGTGAATTAAGTGTAAGCAAGAAAACAACTGAAGCAGAAACCAGAGGCGAGTAATAACCGTAAGAGAAAGCAAGTCAAAAAACAGGAGTCAGAATTGGATGAATCAGATGATGAGTTTTGTAACAAAAACAGTGTGTTGAGGGAGAGATGAGTCCAAAGTTATGAGTACAAACACCAGGCGCACACCTGTAAACACCTGGACACGGCATGTATATGTGCCATAACTGCGAGTCTGAGTGAATGACAATAATGCCACGCTCAGCGGCGGACTCTTATAAAGTTAGTATGTATTATTATTACTATCTCAAATATATTATGTTATATTATTACTTTTCCAAATAAAATGGCGTAATGGTCTAAATAAAGTGGACCAAATGTCTAAATAAAGTGGTCTAATTGTCTAATTAAATTAGTCCAATTGTCTAAATAAAGTGGTCCAATTGTCTAAATAAAGTGGCCAACCGTCTAAATAAAGGGGTCCAATTGTCTAAATAAAGTGATCCATCTGTCTAAATAAAGTGGGTCAGTTGTTTAAATAAAGTGGTCAAACTGCAAAGATCTATTAATACAGTACAGTAAAATAGGGAATTTTGCCTATAAAACGGTATGGAACCTTATCACCCATAACAGCATAAAGTTTTGAGGGAATATGGGACGCCTAATATCGCTTGGTACAGTCACAATTGTTATAGGTTTACTTGGAACAAAATTCACATTACAGTTATATGGTATCAAAAAATCCACCATGTTTTACCCTGCTGTGTTGTAGGTGCAAAATATATGGAAATGTGATTAAAAGCTCTTAAAAGCTCAAAAACGAACAGGTAATCGCAGCCATCATGAAAACTCCATGGTCTGGAATATCTTTATTTTGATGACGTTCTCAAACATTCTGGTTATTGTTTTGACACGTGATGTTATCATGTGAATGGAAAGACCAATAAAAGGCTCAATATAAAATGTCTCATAACACTAGTTTATGACAAACATTTCGGGGTATCACCGACAACCCCATATGAAATATAGATGCTCACCACTTTACAGTTTTGTTTCGGTTTAGTCTAATCTTGTAGTCGTAATCTGATCATGTGACTTATACTTCCTGCCAAACCGCGCGAATAATTTCTGCAGCATTTGGCACAGGTGACTGTCACAGCATTTGGCATTGATTGTCACAGGTGACCAACAGGCTCCTCATGTTTATCAGACGATGAAATGCATTCTTTCGAGCCAAGGTTAAAATAATAAAACGAATTTTTACGGTAGGTTTAATTCACATGTGGAAACCGTAATAACACTTAGCAATTCCAACGATTGGTTAAAACGAGGCAAATAACTTACCAATTTTTGTTTTATGTACAACCAGATCAACTTTTTAAAGCTTGCCACACAGTAACAGAGAAATTAATTATAGGTACATATTACGATAATCATGCACTCTTAACAAAGTGAAGCTGATAAGAAAAATGGGAAAAGTTGTCTATACATCAATAATCAATAATACCGCAGTTGATGTACAGTCATTAAATTGAAACATTACCATTGATTTTTTCCTTTTAATAGCTAATAGGGAGTGTTTTGAGAAGTTTAGGCAACTTACATGTATAGCATAAAATCCCTATGACGTAAACATTCCTGAAATGGATTATTTACTTTGTAGGAGCGTCTACTGTATACCTAATATTCCTTCCTCCATATAAAACATGGTTCATGCATCAAATAGGTGACTTGCTATCATGAGAAAAAAGCTCTACATTTCAGCAATCTCAATCTGCTGTATTTTAAGATGGATTAATTAACCTTTAGTCATGGTCATAAAAATTAAACTAGATAAACTCAATTAAGTTTGAGTGAAAAACAGAGTATAGCATATGCTAGACAATATACTTTAACTTGTGCTATGCCTAGCAAAAATATTTCAGCATATTCCATACCTGACCAACAAAATGTAGCATATGCTATACCTAGCAACTAAAAATGTAACATACACAATACCGGGAAAATGCATAACCTATGCTATTCCTAACAAAGTTGTGTTTGACGTGTGCTATACCTAACAGAAAAGAGTGTAGCATATGTTATACCTAGCATTACAAAGATATGTATAGCATATACTATATGTCGCAAAGAAGAATGTAGCATACACTGTATTTGGCTAAGAGTGTAACAAGAAGAATATAGCACATGTTATATCAAACAAAATAAAAGTGGTTTCAGGCTGCAGTGAGTTCTTTTAGATATTCGTAGGGTCCCACCGGTAAACTCACCAAACCAGTTCATGTTATCAGCGGCCGTAAACAAAATAATTTGTTACTTCACTCAATAGTCACGGATAAACTTTGTTTTTAGTGCAAAAAGGTTGTTTTTGTAATGTATTCCATACAAATGTCTATTTAGTAGAGAAATTATTTTCTATCATTACTAAGCAGTTAAAGAATTTGGTCTGCCCTGGTGTATTATTAACAAATTTTTATTAAAGAGAGTTGTCCCATATTGGAATTTTTCATGAAAACATGCTCCTAAAAAAAAGTTGTAATTTTTTTAATTTACTAAGAACCATCTATTGAACAGAGAAGTTTTACTCTCTTCTTATGAAGGAAGTTGTCTTCTGTTGACACATTACCCATAAACATTCCGTTTAGGAGAAAGGCTAGTGATTATTTTATTGCTTTCACTTACAGCTAAACTCATTCAGTCTTTCTATTTATTATATAAATTGAGAGACTGAATGAACAGATTCCAATCTACGGCGGCTTTTCGTTTTTTAGCTTTTAAGAGCTTGTAATCACATTCCCACATATTTTGCACCTACAACACAACAGAGTAAGACATGGTGAATCTTTTGATATCAAATAACTGTAATGTGAATTTTGTTGCAAGTCAACCTTTATATATAGATTGAGGCAAGTGATAGGATGTCAAATGTAAAGGGAGGTAGGTGAAGAGGGGTTAAATATAGAGGGAGGCAGGTGATAGGATGTTAAATGTTGAGGAAGGCGGGTGATAGGATGTTAAATGTAAGGGGAAAAAGGCTATAGTAGGTTAAATGTAAAGGGAGGAGGGTTATAGGATGGTAAATGTAGAGGGAGGTAGATGATAGGAAGTTAAATGTAAAGGGAGGCAGGTGATAGGAGGTTAAATGTAAAGGGAGGTAGATGATAGGAGGTTAAATGTCAAGGGAGGCAGGTGATAGGAGGTTAAATGCTGAGGGAGGCAGGTGATAGGAGGTTAAATGTAAAGGGAGGTAGGTGATAGGAGGTTAAATGTCAAGGGAAGTAGGTGATAGGAGGTTAAATGCTGAGGGAGGCAGGTGATAGGAGGTTAAATGTCAAGGGAGGTAGGTGATAGGAGGTTAAATGCCGAGGGAGGCAGGTGATAGGCAAGCGGATGAAACAGTCGCCCTCTCCAGTATATACATGTATGTATCTTTGCGTTAGACAGAGATGGTACACATCTTCACTCAGACTCCTTATGGGTGGTCAGTTTCTCTTCACTCCCATGTAATAAAATTATGTTACTGAACGTTTTAATAGTACTACAACATAACTGAAAAACAATTTACTATCTTTTACAGTCATTGATTCGTTGCTATTTTGATCTCTGGCTATGAACCAAAGTGGCCTGATTGTGTATCAAAAGAATACCTAAATGATTAAATTAAACCCTCAGTAATGAAACTTTAGCCAGAGACATACTTGCCTGACAAACATGCTCAGTATTAATATAATATAACAGACTGCCACAGAGTAGTATATTTTCTCCTACTTGATCATCAGCAAGAGAGGACAGTTTGATGTTGCTAACAACATATTCCTGAACAAATCTTTTTACAACCACTCCCTGAGTTATGTTGCTGGATTACTAACAAACTAACTTGTGAAGCTCTGAAGACCCTCTCTACACTTTATCATTATTCATTACCAGAATCAGGGATTGAGACAAATCAAAGTTACAATACTATGTGTCTGCTGATGCATATTTTAGTAAAAGTAAGTGTTCTAGTTTCAGAGTTACATATTGTGGGCTTCTCGCAGGTGATTTTATTAGTCGGCAGCTGGGCCTTAATAAAATTGATTAAATGCCAAACAAAATAATGATTTGTGCATGGCAGCATAATAAAAATATTACATGAATGATAAATGAGGATAAATAGTTCACAGGAAGTGATAGAAAATTTAAACACACCGGCAACTATTTGGCATTTATAATGTATGGACAAGCTTGCATATTTTTTTTAGTATAATCAAAGACATAATATATAGAGGTATATTGGAACATTATAGCACAATATTCAGATGAAAAATCATTCTAGCAATGAAGTGAATTCCCTCATGTTGGATGTCGATTTTAGTAGAGTATGATGATTTTCTCTAAGCCCTCTCTTGTTGGGTCTAACGGCGTGTATACAGGAGTTTTACGGGTATCTCAGTAAAACCAAATGATGAAAAACAGCACATACGGTACATTACAACGGTTTCTAGTAGGATTATGTAGAATAGTTACAATAGATAGCGGATCAGAGAGCTGCCGAAAAACATCAAAGTTGATTACCGATGCACAGTTCTACCCACCTCTACCAGATGGAAGAAAAATAACAGGTGTTAGTCACAACCTCTAACTGGTGTATTTCTAGCCACTGCAACGAAGAGGAAACAACAATTGCATCCTTCCCACCTGACTTGTATTTTATAATTGACGTATTCAAGACAATTTTCACGCAGATGTCGACCTCCTACAACATAATGACTGTAACTTGAACACCTAAATATTCTTCTTAAAAGCTAACAGAGACAACTAAGCATCTGACTGAGACAAAGTTTAAGAAAATAACAGCCGTTTAGCATATGAGTATATCTTCTACTAGCTATCTTATTCTATAGTTCCATTTCTACCCTTATTCTAGAGAAATTACTTGAGAAATTTTAGGTGTTCGATTAATCGAAATAAAAAATACATATCACTGAATACTACCATTTATTTAACATAATAAAGGGCTTGCACTAAATATTTAGATAAAGTTAAACTAACCTATCTTCTATGCATAGCCTACCATAAAGAGAATCAATAATACACTCTTCATAGTAGTCAGGATAAAGCAAGATTGCAAAAATAATTCGTTAGTTCTGTTGGTGAAGGAATTGTGCAAGAAAAGTTCTTTGCATGCCACACATGGCAGGCTGGAACGTGAGAGCGTGGAGATCATACGTGAGAGCTTTCTTCTCTACTTTTAGTAAAGAAGTTTTTGTTTATGTACAGGCCTGCCAACCCAAGAGTGGGGCAATGCCTGAGATTTGGTTTTGGGGCAATTGATGTATCAATGATAGTATATATACAATTGTGGAAATTGGGGCAAAAATCTCACGCATTTTCATTTTTTCTTTGGGGTGATTGCGTGAGTCTCACGCCCAATACGTGAGAGTTGGCAGGTACGGTCAGACCTGCCAACCCAAGAGTGGGGTAATGCGTGAGATTTGGTTTTGGGGCAATTGATGTATCAATGATAGTATGTATAAAATTGCGGAAATTGGGGCAAAAATCTCACGCATTTCCATTTTTTCTTTGGGATGGTTGCGTGAGTCTCACGCCCAATGCGTGAGAGTTATGGCAGGTATGGGTACGGTATGTTTATGTATTATTTTTAATCAATAGAGTTCCTCATCATATTTTAGTAAAAATATTTGCCTTAGTCTTTTAGCCTAACATAATTAGAATCTGGATAGTGTAAAAACGATAGCTAAACAAATATTAAACATCTATTTGCTACCAAATAAAAAATTCAACAAATGTTGCCAATGTTATATTTTCCAACGAATTTCTACGTAAACTATAGCGTTCAGTAGTGATGACGTCACTCAGCACCTAGGCGAGCTCCGCTCGCCGGGGCACAACTCCGCAAAAACAAGTTTGTCAAGACAGGCTACTTGGAAGCAAGCCCGTCTCGAAAAATAAGCGTACCTGACGAGTCAGAGGTAAGCCGCTAAACCTTTGGCACGTGTAATTTCTCGGTGACTAATTATCATAAAAAGAGGTAATATTGTATGTGCATTTTGTATCGGCTTCAGCAAAACTTCGGGTCTTTCTATCGAAAGGCAAGTTCGCTGAGCCCTTCATTGGTCAACTAAATATAGTTTTTGGATTAATTAATTGCTTTGTTTGTAAGCAATTAACCTTCCACAGATATGGTTGCTGAGGATATCTTTTTCTCTAACGAGTTAAGCTTCCCATCATATCTCACATATTTTATTCTATGTTCCGTTTTGTGTTCAAATAAAACACAGGCATTTCAACAACCACTAAAATTCGGTAAGCTCGCCAACATTATGTAGAATGGTTTTAGCTGAACTCGGTCGACATCTCTAGCGCAAACAAGTCAGTTGCATCGTATTTACTATGATAGCTTTCTGTAATAATTTTCTTGTGTGTCGCATTATGTTTTCGGACTACATATCTTAACATTTGCCAAAGTCGTGTTTGCGAACTAATAATAGCGCGACTTAGACAGTTACATCGTGTGTTCTATGTTGAAATGCTTTCGTATTTTTATTGTGTGTCACGGTACATGTCTTGGACTATACTAGTTGCTAAAGCTGCTAGAATCGTGCTCGCTAATAATTTGTTTAATCTGTTAAAAGCGTTCGTCGACGAACTCGGTGGGCATGCACAGCTCAAATAATTCTGTGAATTTTGACCGATTAATTCTGCGTTTTTCGTGATTTCGGCCAGAACTCCGAATCAACGAAAAATTCGTTACGGGCAGCCGTACCTTTAGTAATCCTATTTACGCAATCCTCGTCACCTACATTGGTAAATGGTCGTCTCGTCTGTCACTTTTTAAATATCCCTGTCGTCGGGTCGTCAGAATCGTCACAAAACATGGGAGGACCCCCTATTTACTAGGGGCAGCACCCAGTTGAAATTTTGAAAATAGACTTCCACCAGGTGAAAACTCATTTGCACCCAGTTGAAAATGAGAAAAATCATGAAATTCTGGCATATTTTGATCATTTTTAGGCAAAATTGTGAAAAAAAATTTCTGCACCCAGTTGAAAAATAATCCTAGGGAGATGACTGCTATCGTTCGTCGTGATAACTCAATAGTGGTTACACCTACATGAACAAAGGTTTCAGTACATGTTCTTCAATGAAAACGGGAATAAATAATGTTACAATCGCTACTTCATCGTCGTTCATAATGAAAAAATTACTGGTTTTAAAAATGCCCATTGACTTCAATGCTTATTCCTGTGACTGTAAGCGTGAAATGTAAAATGCGCAACGCGACGTTGAGTAACGGAAAATGCCCTTATCATAAGTTAATCGTTCTATCAGAAGTATTAACATAAGAAGACATGCTAGATCTAGTAGTGATGCTGTTTTAACTCAGATATTTATACATTTCAAAGTATAAGCATGGTATAGATGTAAAGTTACTATGTAGAGTTTTGTGAATTTTCCACATTCCGCACATTGATTCCATGTTGTAGAAAAACGTCGCTATGGTAAATCTGACGGGATATAGTGCAAAATTAGTTTCGTATAAATGCATAAATTTAGTGATCAGATTTCCTTTTTAATATTCCGACAAATATATTTTTAAATATAAATTGAAACTTTCATAACAAACAGGCGTGAAAAATATAGCGAATTAAATCCTAACCTGTTTTTCTGACGAGAAAAAAAATCGAAACTGTCTAATATACCTTTCGCCATTTCCGGTCTACATTTTAAAGGTTTCAAATCATGTAAGTTGAGCATACATTGGGCGAACGATTTTGATTCACTTTTGACAGGTTAGGGAACGACAATTTTAGCTATAATACTTCAATAGCTAAAATTAGATATGCAAATAATTGCCACCTGGGGTAGTTTCAAAGCTGTGATCAAATTTGTGATCTGATATCTTTCCGCTCAGAAAATTTGAAATAATTCTCCCGGGAAAACGCTATTTTCAGCGTCAACAAGTGATATCATGTAACCATTAAAACTTCAATATGAAGAAGAGATTACAGGGCAGATATTGATAACTCGAAACGTGAGGGATGGCAAAGATATAGGTCAGTACCGGAGCCCTGTTTTGGGGTGGTCATTTTTTGGATAGACATGTTCTGATTTCGTGTCCAATCTTGTATATTATTTCTTGAGCCTACTACAGATGGGACTGGATCTGGCTAGGGATCTGTGCTTTTAGCTATCCAACTATAGCTTTTTTTAAAGCAATTAGAGCTCTATAGCTAATTTTAGCTATTATAGCTAAAAATGTCGTTTTCCCTAACCTGTTTGATTCACTTTTGATTCACATCGATGATAGCTTAAAGCTAGTGTTGATGTATGTATATCGATTCACTTGAATTGTAGCAGGCTACATTTTAAAGGTTTCAATCATGTAAGTTGAGCATACATTGGGCGAACGATTTTGATTCACTTTTGATTCACATCGATGATAGCTTAAAGCTAGTGTTGATGTATGTATATCGATTCACTTGAATTGTAGCAGGGGT
This sequence comes from Watersipora subatra, assembly GCF_963576615.1. Classification (NCBI taxonomy): domain Eukaryota; kingdom Metazoa; phylum Bryozoa; class Gymnolaemata; order Cheilostomatida; family Watersiporidae; genus Watersipora; species Watersipora subatra. The sequence goes on from NC_088716.1 coordinate 26,125,531, forward strand.
GCGTTTTTTATTGTGAATCTGAAATAGGATTCTGAATCATGATTTCCAAATCTTAATCATGATTCGTTGAATAAAAAACGACATGATTTGTCATTAAATGATTTTCTTAAAATATTCAAAATGGAGTCAAATGAAATTGCTTTATGTTTAGCTACTGCTTGTGAATTTTTTAATACACAAAGATCTTATGAAATGAAAATGCAAGTGGTTTTAGAAACTGGAAGTTCAGAAGTTGTATTACCGTTACTCAATGCACTGTTACATAGCATGCGAGTACTTTTTTCTGTACAATCTATCAATTTTACAAATGTTCAGAAATAAACCAGTCGTATTTTTCATGCATCTGCTGAAGTCTGTTAGATCTATAATGTATTTACCACCAATTTGACTTTCCGCATTTGGCGTCTGCTGCATTTCCGCCATTTTGATTTGTATAAAAATCACGCCTGCCTTTTGATTCGTCAGATTCAGAATCATGATTTTGATTCGGAAAATAAAACGCGGAATCGAAATCCGGATCTTGAATCATGATAACGATTTCGAATAAAAAAACGCACCCCTGGATTTATGTGAAGTAATGGGATATATATATATGTTGTGTACAAGTTGTAATGTTGTACAAATTATAATTTGTACAGAATTTTTGTACAAATTATCAGTGTTTTATGACCTGCTGAACAAAAATGGATGATGCAAGCACACAGTCTTTTGCTCCGCATTTTTCTGTCAATTTTTCACAACTTCGTGATACAGTCTAATACTGAGCATTGATGCAAAAACATTATAAGACCTCACAAAGATTTTGTATAGATATGAATATGGTATAAGGAAAAAAAATAAAATTAGAATTTAAACCATTCAGGTATCCTCATTTCCAGTTAGAAGGCAAGGAGAATAGCACTAAATGTTAGGTTGACGTATATTATTTTGAATTTAAAACATTACACTGGTACATTTTATAAGTTAAACCTGTATCTCCTGTTGCAAGAAGGTAGGTGTCAAAAAACTTATAACTTGTACAAAAACCCTGTACAAATTATAATTTGTACAAACTTACATCTTGTACACAACATATATAAACATGGGAAGGTGTATATGTTCTACTCTATATTAGTCGAAGCAAATTAGATTAAATTGCTTGTTGTTGTGGGTTAATTTTCAGGTTGCCTTATGTTGATGTAAAAGGCGAAGTTGACGCACATCTATTTGTGTCACCAAACAATACCGTCAACTATCTAGTATTCTTTCCCATTCTGAGCAGAAGGCATGATGAAGATGCAGATGACAAATGGATCAACATACGTTGGGGACAGGGACAGGTTGAAGCACTTGAAGAAGCGAGTGGTGGGTTGAATTCAATTAGTTATAAAATGATATCTGGGCGTCACATATCGAAACTTATCAGCTTCGCTCAGATAATATGACCAATTAATTTGAGCAATGAGTTCACCCACATACCTCATCTGGATCCAGCCAAAATATGACCAATTAATTCTACGGACTTTTGGCTGGATCCAGATGAGGTATGTGGGTGAACTCATTGCTCAAATATGACCAATTAATTTGAGGTTCATGGGTTCAGTTCTACAGACTTTTGGCTGGATCCAGATAAACTGAAAGGATATTGCCTGGCAGTAGTCTTACCGTTAATGGTCTTTTATGTCGGAAGCGCCATACAATCAGGAGATAGGTTTTTATTACATGGTGAACCCATGGCTCAAATGAATTGAAACTTTTATCTGAGGAGTTTCGTTGAGTTCCACCGACTTTTGGCTGGATCCAGATGAGGTATGAGGGTGAACCCATGACTCAAATTAATTGAAACATTAAGGTTTGTTCATGAAGGGTATCAATCTGCCACCTAAACCTGAACACATTATTGTAATATCTTCAGCGGTTCAAAAGTTACACCCGAAAAACACCCTAAAATGTCATGAGTACCTATATGTTAACCTCCAGTTCTTTGCTTTATTGTAATGACATTCCATGTTCATTTGCAGAAGTCAGCGATCACACTGGAACCGTCTTGAATGAATTAAAACCAGTCTTGGAGAGTTTGAAAAGAGAGAAGAACGATGCTACAGCTGTATATGAAAGTCACGCATGGATCTCCAATTATGGTAAATATTAGGGACCCCTTGGGGTCTCTGAAGGCCAAGGGCTCATCTAAAAATTGTAATGTGTGGGTGTATTCTGTGATTAAACATAAACAAAATACAGACAATTCTTCTTTTTCTAAACCAAAGCTGTAATTATTCCAGTCAACCCATTAGATAGCAATACTGAAATGTTTAGAGAAATCTCTCTAGCAGAATACAAAAATGTTTATGGGTAGCCTACCTCCTCAACCAATGCTTATAAAACACAAAAGACTCGCTTATAGAAAATTTCCGATAATGCATGAGTGTCTAGAATCCAGAAGAAACTCTTAAATGTGAATAGTTTTGAACCCATTCGGCTGGATTATGTGAGAAGGCTGCCAGTGGCCTGGCGTAAGGCGGTGGTTTCCTCCGGGCACCCCTGTTTCCTCCACCAATAGCGACTGGCTGGTCACAATTTAACCTATAACGGCAGAAAATTGACGATAAACGAAATTCCAAATTCCAAATTCCCATTCATCCTTGGAGTGCCATGATCATCTGGCGCAGACGCGCACATCTTGAAAACTATACAATATTAAATGAAATGTTTGAATGAAAGTGGTGCTTTTTCGTCCGGGAAACAATCCTCCTTCAAATCACTTATAAATGCTGCCTCTTTTTCCACACCATGCGCTCTGATAACAATGTCGGACAGGGGACCCCGGTTCAAATCCTCCTGGTCACTAGAGACGTTCTGCAAGTTGGATTACTAGTATTCGCATGTGTTCTTCGCATGTGTTCTGTGGTAATTACCTGTGGTGTTGCAGGGATCAGGAGCGAGGAGTCTGCCAGGGGAAGGGGTGGAGGTGGGGGTCTGTGGCCAGCTACCAAAATACACCCTTTTTTACTGAAAATAACATTAGGGACCCCTTGGGGTCTCTGAAGGCCAAGGGCTCATCTAAAAATTGTAATGTGTGGGTGTATTCTGTGATTAAACATAAACAAAATACAGACAATTCTTCTTTTTCTAAACCTCTTTAAATCAAAAAGATCTGGATGCCATTTTGTACACAACTTGGAAAAATAATACTACACTAATTAATAAATTACATGTTTTGTGTCAGAGTTTGAAAAAAACACAAGTTTAGAGCATTTAAAGAAGAAGATTGCCATGGGCTTCATACACAATATGTCAAATGCACGGGGACGAGCAATGGTATCCAGCTTATTCGAGGAATTGTTACCACACTGCACAGTTACTTCCATGGGGGGAGGAGCCACAAACGATCCCGCTGTGAGGAAAATATTCTTCATACCCACCTTTACTTACAGCAGCCCAGAAACTTCGCCAGAGGGAACACCTCCAAAAAACAGAACTGAAGACGCACGGCCACATAAGAGATCAAACCTTTTTGACAAGCATTGCAATGAAGAACCAATTATTGTGTATCAAAAGGATTTTGTTCCTGACATGGTTGCTGAAGTCATTGATTTAAAACGCAAAAGTATCAGAGAAGTGTTAAATGTTTCGGTGAAGTCCGGACATTACTTAAGGGACAAAGATCATTGTCAGTTGAAGTATGAACTGCTGCCTGTAGTGCTGAAGCAAAAGTCTGCCCTGGGCCTACTTATTTGTGCAGGCGAAGCATACTTATATCATTTAGTGCTTGTACATAACACAGTCACTTGTTACTGTCGATTTTACAAGTTCTGCGATGAGAGTTTGTGTCAAAGTGTATCCCAAATGTGTAAAGATGTTGTGTATTATGGTGGGAGTTAAAAAAAGTTTACGGACGACGACGACGGACGACGACGGACACCGGGCCATGACATAAGCACAAAGTGCCGTTGTGTATTATGGTGGGAGTTAAAAAATAATTACTTTATAAAATATTTATAAAATACTAAACATGAAATAATGATGTGTTTTTTTATTTATTTATACGCTTATGAATTTATTGGCTTGAAAAAAAAAGTGGCAAGTTTTTGTCTTCCGCAAAAGTGACTAAAGGTTTCAAAATCCTAGGTGAAACCCTGCATATATCAATAGTTTATATATAGACTTATGTCACATATGGGTTGTCTGGAAAGAAATGAACAGTTTATAAAATCGTCTTTATCCAATATTCATATTCAGGCAACCCACAAATAAGTGATGCCACATTTTCAAAATCCAATATGGCTGCCAAATCCAAGATGGCTACCGTACATACGTATCATACAAGGTTGTTCTCAAGATGTTTCAATACATTGAAGAGTTGGTTAATGGATCATTTATTTAAACTTCAATATTTAAATTGAATATGAAATGACAAGTTGCCACAATTCCCTTCGTCAATATAGCTGTCATTGTGTCAAATTAAAGATGGCTACCCTATATCTTTCACATACAATTTTATGATCAAATGTAGCATTCTCTTAATGCAATGGAATATCAGTTTTAGACGCAAAATCATTTAGGAAATGAAAACTTTAATAATGATATGAATAAAACAATAAAATCAATAATTGTGCTTTATTAAAAGTAATTGCCAAATATGTGTTATATATGCCAGGGTACATGAATGTTTAAACGATTAACAATTGATAATTTTAATTTTTTTCCTCAGAAAGATATAAAGAGTTGGTACAGATTAATTATGTCTCCCCCCATATATATATGGGGGAGACATATTGTTTTTGTCAGAGTTGTCTGTTGTTGTCTGTCTGTCTGTCTGTTGTCTGTCTGTCACACTTCTTGTCCGGACGATTACTCCTGAACTGCTGTTGCTATTGAATTGAAACTTCATATATGGAAAGAGCATAATGAGGGGAAGTGCAGTGCACAAGGGCTATAACTCTAGCATAAATACTTTTTGAGTTATTGCCCTTTGTTGATATTTTTTTTCACACTTTGTCCGGACGATAACTCTTGATCTACTACTGCTATTGATATGAAACTTCATATATGGAAAAATCATGAGACGAGGGAGTGCAGTGCACAAGGTCCATAACTCTAGCATGAATATTTTTTTAGTTATTGCCCTTTGTTGAATTTTGCATTATTGCCCTTTGTTGATATTTTCGTTCACACTTTATCTTGATGATAACTGCTGATCTACTACAGATATTGAAATGAAACCTCACATATGGAAAGAACATGAGGCAAGGAAGTGCACTGCACAAGATCCATAACTCCTATTAAACTAATTACTGAGTAATTGCCCTTTGATACTTTTTCTTGTGAGGAACATAACATGAAAACTACTGGATGGAATTTGATAAAACTTCATACAATGGTAAAGCACAATGAGAGGAAGTGCAGTATACAGGAACCATAACTCTTATACAACTTATTAATGAGTTATTGCCCTTTGATACTTTTTCTTTTCGGGAGCATACCGTGAAGACTACTGGATGGAATTTGATAAAATTTCATACAATGGTAGAGCACAATGAGAGGAAGTGCAGTATACAGGAACCATAACTCTTATTAAACTAATTAATGAGTTATTGCCCTTTGATACTTTTTCTTGTCTGGAGCATAACATGAAAACTTCTGGATGGAATTTGGTAAAACTTCATACATTTGTAAAGAACAATGAGAGGAAGTGAAGTATACATGAACCTTACCTCTTATTAAACTTATTAGTGAGTTATTGCCCTTTGATACTTTTTCTTGTCTGGAGCATACCGTGAAGACTACTGGATAGAATTTTATAAAACTTCATACAATGGTGAAGATCAATGGAAGGAAGTGAAGTGTACAGGAACCATAACTCTTATTTACCTAAATATAAAGTTGTCTTTCTTTCTTTAGATCAAAGACTGTTTTGAGGGGAGACATCTGTTTTTGACGCTTTGCTCGAAAACAACCCTTTCTAGTTCAAATCTAATATAGCTCAAAATCCTAGATAACTGACATACATGACACTGCCATACATTTTACTCTGATAAAATGTATCAGTTACAGTCCTACCAAAGCGAATTAATTGCCATGTGTTAAATTATAAATCAAATTTATCGTCATATGAGGAAGTAAAGGAGATTTTACTTTATCAATCATGTCAATAGTCCAAATTTTCACCACTGTTCAGAAAATGAATTTTTTTTTACAAATATCATTGACATTTCATTATATAAGCTGAATATATATTTCTACGTGCACATACTTATGTGTAATACTGCATATCACTAAATATATTTCACACTAAAACTCGTTAGAACTTACAGACAGCAGCTCCATTTTAGAAATGTATATTTGGTACTTCTATGTGATCATTCAAATCGTCTTGATCATTTGTGTCTGCAAATGTGTCTGATAAATAAGATATATTATATATCTGTCTGGATCTCACATTTGAAGAAGTTATAACATTTAAGTAAAATGCTGTCAATATATGTTTTTACAGCTTTGATTAATATTTGTTGATTAAATCAAGTAAATGCACTTTTACTTAACTCCAAATATCATTGGAGCGGTTCAATCCTGCGATTTATCATATGGGAAAACAGAAATAAAAAGACACCCCAGTCAACGTAACATAATATGTTACATTAATGGTCAAATCCAATATAAAAGCAGGATTGTTAAATAGTGAAAATATTACCGTAGCGATACTGATGAGTTTCCTTCAGTTCCATGGACTTTTGGCTTGATGCAGATGAGGTATGGGGGTGAACCCATGGCTCAAATTTATTGAAAATATTACCGTAGCGATACTGATGAGTTTCCTTGGGTTCCATGGACTTTTGGCTGGATCCAGATGAGGTATGAGGGTGAACCCATGGCTCAAATTAAATGAAAATATCAC